>NW_015182595.1:0-3734 GCF_001447785.1 Gekko japonicus
TCTTAACCACGTGAGCCACCGCAGCCCATCTATTGTAGAGGTTTCTTTTAAAAAAAGGACATTCCTTTGTGCTAATGATCCCGCCCAAACTCTAGTCAAGCTAGCTGAAGACACCTTCCACTTCCTTAGCAGCCTCGGTTTTACAGCTCTGTAATATTTCGAAAGCCTGTTCTCCCCACTGGAGTGCGAAGCTGTTCTTATGGCTCCAGGGGATTCTCTCCTAAGATCACATTGGGGCCTCTATGGGAGCGGTTCCCCTGGTCCTCCCAGGAGCCACCCCTGCAGAACGAAGCTGCATGGCGAGAGGCACCGGGTTTCCAGACTGGACCGTTTCTGGGACCACAGAGGGGTGGGGTGGGGTGGGAGCATCACACGGCTGGATCCTGCCCCCACGGAAAGAAGCCTTCGGGTGAAGCACAAAAGCACACGTCCTGATCTGGATGGGTCAGGCCAGCCCAGTCTCCTCAAATCTTAGAAGCTGAGCAGGGTCAGACCTGGTTGGGACGTGGAGGGGACCCCACCAAGGAGGCCCAGGGTTGCTACGCAGAGGCAGGCAAGGGCCAACCACCTCTGAGGGTCTCTTGTCTTGAAAGCCCTAGATGGTCGCCATAAGCACTTCCTTCAAGACAGGCTGTGGCTCAGTGGTAGAGCATCTGCTTGACATGCAACACATTGAATTGAATGGGATTATTATTATGACTATCAGGGGTCATTTCCTGCAGGCGCGCACAGGAGCGGAGCTCCGGCAGTAAAGAGCCCAGGGGGCGGGCACATGCAACAAGCCCCACCCCCTGCTCCCAGCAGCCCTCAGTCAGAGCAGCCAGGTAAGTTGCAGAGCTCCCTCCCCCAGCTCCCCAGTCCAAAACAGTCCAGTGGCACCTTTAAGACCAAATTTTATTCAGGTACAAGCTCTCCCTCCTCTGCGAGGACAGATCTGCACGTTCCCCCCCCCCCAATAGCTAGCAATCCAAAACAGTCCAGTGGAGCCTGAGCGGTGGGTGTTGCCTTCTGACACGATGTCAGGGGGTGTGGCATATGCAAATGAGTTATGCAAATGAGTTATGCTAATGAGCTCCTCCACCTCTTTTCCTACGAAATGACCCCTGATGATGATGATGATTAAAATTTATGAATTGCCCCATCCCTACTATTGTAGGGCTCTGAGCAGTACACATAATATTAAAAACAGTCATCAAGTAAAACAAGTGAACATATTAAACTACAATGAAACAGACGGCGAATAGTACCTTAGAGTTAATTATTCCCCTATTACAGACCACTGGCCATTTTGCGGGCGGGGGGGAAGAGGTAAAAATAAGGATGGGAACCCAAGGAGGGTGCTAGCAGAGGTAAAGACCATCACTGTCCTAATTATTATGATTATCAACCAAAAGCCTGGCGGAACATCTCTACATTGCAGGCCCTGCAGAATTGTATAAGGTCCCGCAGGGCCCTGATGGAATTTTTTCCACCAGGTTGGGGCCAGGACCGAAAAGGCCCTGGTCGAAGACAGCCGGGACATCCTTAGGAGGGTGTAACGCTGCTGGAAGTTGTACTGTTTGAGATCTAATTTATTAGATGCCATATGCCAATAGCAGTAGAGTTTTTGTTGCAGTATGCGTAAAAAGTAGTGAGAGGTATTGAGTATGTGTCAGTCACTCTAAAAAACAGTTCTAAAACATTCTAAAAAACAGTTGCAGAATTCTCAGAAACAACTGGTGGTGGAAAGTGCTGTGAAGTCACAGCCCATTTCTGGCGACCCCGTAGGGATTTCAAGGCAAGAGACGTTCAGAGGTGGCTTGCCTTTGCCCGCCTCTGCATAATGACCCTGTTATTCCTTGGCGATCTCCCATCCAAGTACTAACCAGGGCTAAATCCAAACGAACGGTAACCATATCAACTAAGCTTGTTTTTCCTGTTTGGTCCTTGAATCTGTTAAACATCCTCATTGTGCTGTATGCTAATTTACTGCTCACCCTTGACCTCTACCGATATGTATGGACCAGGGTTGCCAGGCCCTACCTGACAGCCGGCGGGGGGCTCCCAGGTCCTTCCCGGGATCTTCTGTGCATGCAGTGCAATGACATCACCCAGGAAGTGACATCATTGCATTGCCACCGTCAGGGGTGACACTCTACTTTTGGGGCAAAACTCTATGGTTTCCTGCCTTCAAAACTATAAGAGTTTGCCCAAAACCTAGAGCATCACCACCACCCCCAGTGTCGGTGACGTGATGACGTCACTTCCAGGTTGCACAGCGACGTCCTTGTTTGGGGCTGGGGTTTCCCCCACCGGCCAGCTGGCTGGCGGCTCAGAGCCCCCAAAAGCGGGGGGACCCCCACTGGCACCTGGGTGCTGGGGACCCTAGTATGGACGGGTAATTTCCACTTCATTGTATCTGAAGAAGTGCGCGTGCACAGGAAACCTTATGCATTGAATAAAACTTTGTTGGTGTTAGAGTTGGTCTTCAAGGTGCCCCTGGACTCAAACTTTGTTCGGCTGCTTCAGACCAACATGGCTACCCTACCTGAATCAGGGCTAAACCTGTTCAGCTTCCAAGATCTGAGGAGACTGGGTACCCTGGACCATCAGGCCAGGGTCAACAATGGCTACTGCGCCTGAAAGGCACGTTTCTTGATGGGCAAGTTAGCAAGATGAATGCGACACGGTTACCAAGTTTCCATAGACCCAGGTCCTAGTAGAGTTTTCTGATTGCCTCCTTCTGTCACTGGCTACTTCCTGAGATCTCCCTTCACTTGCTTGGGGCTCCGTCCTCTCCTTCACGTGCACACATCTAAGTCACCCTCCTCCAGACTGTGCCGTCGTTTCATCATGCCAGCTTGCACAATGCAATGATAACTCTAATGCCAGTCGTGTTACGAAACGCTTGGAACTTTCATTGGCAGCGGCAAAGAGAAATGGCCCTAGTTTCTTCGGATGCCTGAGATTCCACGGTACTGCTTGACTAACCGTTGGCCCTTTCCCAAAAAGGGAATCGTCACTGCAAGCAGAACTCTGCTATTGATTGAGTTACTTGTCACATAGTGCAGTGCAGTGTAAATGGCATTATGGCAGTATTCTCACATATGCACAATCTTACACCCCTGACCCGGATAGCCCAGGCTAGCCTGATCTCACCAGATCTCAAAAGCTAAGCAGGGTGAGCAACGGTTAGTATTTGGATGGGAGACCACCAAGGAATACCAGGGTTGCTAGGCAGGGGCAGGCAATGGCAAACCACCTCTGAACATCTCTTGCCTTGAAAACCCTACAAGGTCACCATAAGTCACCTACAACTTGACGGTAAAAAAAAAACAAGTTTAGAGGTATTCCTCGTCTCTCCCTTCCTCCACAGACCTGTGGTTGCTACTCCTTGCTCAGCAGTTCAGCGTAGAAATAAACAGCAAGCAAATTATTATTCAGTCAGCCGGTGGTTGAAAAAAAAAGCTGTATTTTTAGCTGAATGATATAACCTGTACTTTGACTGACTGTTCGGTGTCCACTTAAGTCTGTGCTGTCATTCAGGCCGTTTTGTGCAGGCGCGTTCTTCTTGCACAGCCTTATGGGAGATGTGCCTCGATTTGGTTGGCCCAGGCTGGCTCGATCTCATTAGACCTGGGAAGCTAAGCAAGGTCAGCGGTGGTTAGTGCTTGGATGGGAAACCACCAAGGAAGTCCAGGGTTGCTATGGAGAGGCAGGCAGGGGCAGAACCACCTCTGTTGATCTCTTGAACA
>NW_015182596.1:0-3324 GCF_001447785.1 Gekko japonicus
TAACCACTATACCAAACTGGGTCTCATAAGATTACAGAAGGTGGCCTCCAGGACTAAGGATGGACACGAACTGAACTACAAAGCAAAATTAAGCATGTTTGTGGTTTGGCTCTCAGCTGGTTTTTTTGCTATCTTGTGATGTTCCTTTGAAGTTTAAAGGGACAGCATAAGACTGCCCAAAACAGCTGAGCGGCTGGGAGTGTCTCCCTGCCGCTCAACTGTTTTTCAAGCTACCTTCTGCTGTCTCTTTAAAGTTTAAAGGGACTGCACAAGACAGCTCAAAACAGCTGAGCAGTGGGAAGCAGGCTGCTCCCTGTGGCTCAGCTGTTTTTCAGGCTTTCTCCAAACCCTGTTTAAAGTCAGTAGTCCCTTTCAACATGGTTTGCAGGGCCATGAAAAAGGAACCTGTTCTGTTCATGAACAAACCTCCTGTTTGGGTTCATGGTTCAGCCACAAACTATGAACTGCATTTTTCTAGTTCATGTCCATCCCTATTCAGGACAGTTTTAGGTCCAATGGGATTGATTGAGGGCTAATTTACCTTCATGTTCAAGGATGACTCTTTATTAGATCACAGGGTTACTATCATGTAAGGAATTTGTGAGATCTGCTCATGACACAATGAAGTCAATTAATTACAACATAATTTACGTCATCTCTCTTATTCACTCCTCTCCGATCAAGAGGGTGCTGTTTTGTGTTGTTTTGTTTTCTGACAAGACTTTTGTGTCTTATCAGCTTTGAAATCTGTGGTAAGTCAACAGGTCAAGCCTTCCCCATCATCACACCTCTCCAAATTTCTCACAGCTCTTAAAGTCACAACAGTCTTGTCAGTAAAGGTAGGAATGTTCGTTGTAGCAGTAAAAGGCACAAATATGTTATTGTAGATATTAGGCCATGCCACAGACAAAGTTAGGCCCCGGTCACACAGGCCAGATAATGTGGGGAGGGGGGAGGTGTGCCTATTTGCGCCATCGCAATTTGACCCAGCACTACGGGATCAGACGCAACGGTGGTGAACCGGGGTTTTTTCGGCAGCACGTGTTTCTGGCACGTTTCAACGAGGCAAGAGGAGCACGCTGGAATGATCAGACGGAGACAGTGCGTCTGCGGCCCGTCACAAACCGGTTGATAGTGGACTTTTGCTGGTACTTTTTAACTCTGGATCTTTGGCTGGATGATACGGGCTGGCAACGGGTGTGCGACACTTGCCAGATGTGTCCATTTGAACGCACCCTTAAAATCTGCCCGGCATTCATGAGTATCCCGCGGCAAATTCTGCATGTGACCGGGGCCTTAGGTCACTTTTTCTTGGCCATAGTTTCAGGAGGGTAGCCATGTTAGTCTGCAGTAAAAGAGCTAGATTTGAGTCCAGTAGCACCTTAGAAAGACCAACCAGATTTTGGGGGTATCAGCTTTCGAGGGTCAAAACTCCCTTTGTTAGACAAGGTGCTACTGGACTCAAACCCAGCCCTTATTCTTGACCTGTGTCCTTGTATTTTCTTATCTTGATGATCTATAAGTACTCCTTTCTCTCACATTTTCTCACTCAGGGCTGAATTGAGTACAACGCTGATGAAGCAAAAGTACTCACTTGCACAACTTTGCACTCACACAGCACCTTACAGTGATAGCTCAAGGTGTTTTGTTGCCTGACAACACTAATAGCCACTGATCTCCCACTTCCCCCACACCCACTGTTACCCCCTCCAACCTTTAAAAATGGTGTGGGAAGCCACATGTGCCCTATAAAGCTTCCTGAACTCTTGTGAGATTAACCTGTGAGAGTTTGGCCACCATTTTGACTGCCCTGGCAACAGACAACTAAAAATGGTGGCCAAACTCTCATGAGAAGAAGTAAGCTGGGAGCTACTGTTGAGTAGCGGTAAGAGTGTCAGACCTGAATCTGGGAGATCCAGATTCAAATCCTCATTCTGCCATGAAAGCTAGCTTGGTTATGGAAGTGAGCTCGGTTACGTTGTGCCAATCTCACAAGGGCTGTTGTGCAAATGAAACAGAGAAAGGGAGAACAATGTATGCTGCTGCACTGAGCTCCTTGGACTCTGTGTGGAGTAAAACTATACTAAATTTTAAAAAAAATACTATTTCACAAAACTTTAGGAATTGACGTACACACCTTGCTGTATTGCTTTTAGAGAGACCTGGGGGAGATAAAGCGGTAAGAAGAATGATCTCAAGAAGGTGTTAGGAAGTCAGTCAGGTAAATGGTTGCTGGTGGCAGTCAGGATGGGAAGTTGTCGCCTCCTGAAATTTGCTGCCTGAGGCAACTGCCTCAGTTGCATCATTATAGAACTGGCCTTGATGTCACATTTAAGCTGAGTTGCTTCCTGTGCAAAGCAGCTGCTAGGGTTCCCCCAGAATTACAAGTGATCTCCAGGACTACAGAGATCAGTTTGCCTGAAGGAAAACACAACTTCACAGGGAAGGGCTCCTAGGAAAACTGGAAGTCTTAGGTGACATCACATTCCTTCTGACCTCCCTCTACTCCCCAGACTCCACCCTCCCCAGGCACTATCCCCATATCTCCAGGAATTTCCCAAGCCAGAGCTGAAAACCCTAACGGGCATCTGTGCTTAATTATCATTGCTAGCACAACACCTATTCTGGCTATGGATGTCTGGAGTGCAGATTACATATCTGTACCTCCTTTGCTTCGGTACCAGCCCAGGCTAAACATGATGCTGTGCGAGCGCCAGGGCTAATTTTGGGCAGGAACGTGCAGGAACGGAGTTCCGGCTGGCTCCCAAGTTGGCCACGCCCAGCAGGAACTCATTAGCATAATAGGCCAGACCCAACAGCAGGGACTCATTAGGATTGGCTAGATTAGGGGTGTGTGGCCTAACATGCAAAGGAGTTCCTGCTACAAAAAAGCCCTGGGTTTTGACAACAAACAAGGTAAACAGAATAACAAGCAAAAGGCGGGTGTGGCTGAATGACCACACTTCGGGTAACATGGGGGTGCGGCCTAATGTGCTAATGAGCTGTGCTGTCAGGGGTGTGGCCCAATATGCTAATGAGCTCCTGCTGTTGGGTCTGGCCTATTATGCTAATGAGTTCCTGCTGGGCTTTTTCTACAAAAAGAGCCCTGGTGAGCGCTAAGTCTCAGAGGCAAGTGCTTTGGCCTCACCCGTGCCTTGTTTAAATCAGACTTCGGCCCAATCTATTTGTGAACACAGTGAACTGGAAGAATTATATCTTGATAGAGTGGACTGTATCTCTTCAGACCGGCCACCTGGAATGCTTCCCCAGTAGGGTCCCAGTAGGTGGGTCCTGAAGCTCTCCCACTTTTACAACTGATCTCCA
>NW_015182597.1:0-3546 GCF_001447785.1 Gekko japonicus
AACCTGGTTCTCCCAGATTAGAGTGCACAAACTTAACCACTATGCCAAACTGGCTTTATAACTTCCTGGTGGAAAAGTTGTGTGGGACCAATGGAAGCCCCAGGGTTCCTACCTCAGTAGTGAACAAGCAAATGGCTGGTTGGTTGAGAATACCTGGTGCTGGCCACAGTGTCATCACCCGTTCCCCTCAGGAGGTGATGCTATGTACTCAACATCCATGTGTCTTGTTTGGTATTGAGGCAGCAGCCCTGATGCCTTGTAATCAGACCATTTCTGTCAAAATTTACTCTTCCTGGCAGTGGCTTTCCAGAGTAGGGGTCTTTCTACCTAATCATTTTACCTGGAGATGCCAGGGATTGAACCTGGGACCTTCTGCATGCACTCAGTCATGGCCCCACAGTCACCATCTCCTGATGCCCTCTGGTGAGGTCTCTGGATTCCCTTGCCTATTTAGTGGTGTTCAACACTGGAAGCGGATACAAACTGCTGATGGAATCCCGTATTCTGTGGAAATTGTTCTGAGGTGTGTAAGGCAGGACACGGTGCAGAGGCCTATCAGCTATTAACTGATGCTTACCTTTACTTTTTGTGCCACGAAATCTAAAGGATCATTCTGAACAGCCAGATTTTGGCATTGTCGGTTTGTTTATCTGGTAACACCCCCCTTCCTATTTTTGATTAAGATGTCATGCTGTACCTGTAATTAAGACTTGCTGCTGCCACCAAGCCAATTAGAACAAACATATTCTGCAACCAGTTGTCTCCCACTGAATGACCCAATGCCTTCTGGTCTGGCTTCGCCCACAATAGCTTATCTTGGATGGTGCTATAAATGATCTATCATTTGAAGGCTATATTTCTTCCCAGCTCATAAGTCATGACCCACCAAGTAGGATATAGCCTACCAACATTGTACTGTGACCTGCCAGATGTTGGTTTTACATTCCAATGCAGCACTTTTAAAAAACCTGGATAGATACGGTTGATGGGCTGCCTTTGGTTTGCTGCATCACCAGTTGGTCAAGACTAGCTTATATACAAGGACATGAAAGAAAAGGAAGTTGCAAGGTCACCCATTGGTTAAATCAGTTTCAATTCACAGAGAAACTCATAAATGCAGACAAGTCATTTCAGTGTGAATTGGTTGTCAACCAATATTGGGAACAGTGGACCGCTGAACATGGTCAGTCATTGACAAAAATATACCCAGCCAATGATGCCATTGAGTAGCTGGTAGTTTACTGTTTTAATGGCATCACTGAGAGCCAGTAATGTAGAGTGGTTAGTGTTGGCCTAGGATCTGAGATGCCCAGCTCTGAAGCCTGTCTCTGCCATAGAAGCTCTCTGGGTGACCTCAGCCTAATGTACTTCACAGGGTTGTTGTGAGGAGGAGAGGAAAACAGCAGACGCCTCTTTGAGAGCCCCCTGGAGAGAAACGTGTGGCATATGGAGCAGAGGTCCATCAGTGGCTATTAGCCACACGGTATAGATAGGGACTCTGGGGCAAGTGATGCGCTGTCATCTTGGTGCTTGGGGGGGGCTCAACAGTGGGAGGGCTTCTAATGTCCTGGCCCCACTGGTGGGCCTCCTGATGGCACTGGTATTTCTGGCCGCTGTGTGATACAGAGTGTTGGACTGGATGGGCCTTTGGCCTGATCCAACATTGGCATCTCTTATGTTCTTATGTTCTTATGTTCTTATGTGACATAAATAAATAAAGAGCAAAGGTGGGAGTGGAAGGATTATTTTCGATTTAGCCCAGCAAGAATCAGTGTCCACATGTACATATAAATTGCTCAAGAGAAGGCATCCTCTGTCCTGCACTATAAACATAACTGCCTCTCTTTTGGCTTTTATGGATTCTGCACACATTTTGTTTAATTTTTAAAGTAAAATTGTTTGGGCTGTTCCAGTGTGCCATGGATTTTCTCACACAATCCCCACCCCCTATATAACACATTGTAATGGGGCCACCTGACAGGCAGGTAAGACCCTGCATCTATTCCATGCCTAGCCAAATCCAGTCTCCCTGGTTCTTCCTGAAACCAGTTTCAAACTGATACAAAATGGAATGACCACTCTTGCTGGCCACCAATGCTCCCTCTAAGCTGTGGAGTCTTGTAAGCAAGAATTCTACCTTGTGAGCTACTGGCATGAAAGTTGTGAGCGAGCGATTTGGCTGCTGCATGAATTAGTTTGCTCTGGAGCCATCCTTCCTGAGCTGAGACAAAAATGTGTGAGCTGGAAGCTAAAAAACTATGAGCTAGCTGACACCAACTCACCTTAGAGGAAACACTGCTTTTCCACTACAGCTTCTCTCACTGAGCTGGTTCAGAAAATTGAGGCAAATCCTCTAAGCTTTCATCTGGCTCTTTTGTTCTTTTTATCCTTCTCTGTTATACCCAGCACTAACATTTCCCTGTCAAGGGCCCCTGCTACACGGCAGGGGAAAAGCCGCAAAAAAGCGTGGCTTTTAAAAGCCGCGCCAAAGTTGAAACGGCGCGGCAGGATCCCACGGATCCCCTGGCCGCGCCGCCTTTTCTCCCCGGCACGATCAGACGCCGGGGAGAAAACACGGCCCTGATGGGGAGCCTGCCAAACTGCGCATGTCCGAGCATGCACAGTTCGGTTAGGCGCCAGGGATGTGCCGGCGCAAGGACGCGCCGGCGATCAAACGGCCCGGCTTGTCGCGCAGCTTCCCGATGAACCACCAAGGTAGGTGGTTGCAAGTTGGGGCGGATTTTCGCGGGGAAGGGCCAGTTCGGGGATGGAAGCACGACGCTTCCCAGATGTTGTGGTGTGATCGCACCGGTTTGCTCCGCCCCCGAACTGTCCCGCTCCCGGCCCAAATCGCCTAGTGTGAACAGGACCAAGATAGAGTTTCCACCTGTTCACGTGAACATCCCTGGTCCTTTTCTGTGTCCTTTCCCTAGAGACATTACACCTGACCTTGCCTAGCCAATCCACAACCACACAAGGTCCTTTCCATGCAGCTAGCAGCTTGCCAATGCGCAAAGGCAGAAAAACCCTCAGCTTGTCACCTGACACAAAAGCCAGAGACCTAGCTGTTTTATAATTCCAGCTGCTCCGATTCACCTTGGCCTTAGCCAGAGTCTCCCTCACCATCTTTTTCAGCCGCTCTCTAAAGTACAGCACACAATTTACCAATGACTCCTTAGCCTTAGGGATCTTTTCTTCCCACCCCTCCCTTCCAAGATCCAGCAGTCCCCTGACATTCCTTCCAAACTCTCCCATGACAGGAAGAGACTGCAAAGGTGCCCTCTCCTTGCATCCGCTCTTGCCCACTCTCTGGCAAGTCACATCAGACTTAGGACAGTCTTTTACATCTTGTGCTAACTTGGGTGAGTAAGAATTCAATGGAAGCCTTGGCCTAGTCTTGCTGATTCCCCACTGCCCTGCACATGGAATGTTATGTGCCAACTCAATAAATATTTTCCTGTACTTCTCAGGGACCACGAATGGTCTAACTGCTTCCCAGGACACCCGTCTGCCCTGATTCCAGACAACTTGCTCAGAGAGAGTCTC
>NW_015182598.1:0-3301 GCF_001447785.1 Gekko japonicus
AAATCCCTTTTATATATAAGGAGAGATTGTGTACTCCGGTTATCAAGTTGGGGATAAGGGTGTGTGTCGCCAACCAGAAGCTCTATTTTTCACAGCAGAACAAGAAAACACCATGGATATGCGGATGAACACACATACTGGATGGGGGATACACTTCTGGGTAGCAGTGTGTGTGAACAAGATCTTGGGGTATGGGTGGACTGTAAATTAAATATGAGCAAGCCAGTGTGATGCGGCAACAAAAAAGGCTAATGCGATCTTGGGGTGTACCAACAGAGGCATAACATCCAAATCATGAGATGTCATAGTCCCGCTGTACACTGCATTGTTCAGGCTGCACCTGGAGTATTGTGTCCAGTTCTGGAGGCCACACTTCAAAAAAGGTATGGACAGAATGGAGCGGTTGCAGAGGAGAGCGACAAGGATAATCGGGGGCCTGGAGACCAAACCTATGAGGAAAGGCTGAGGGACTTGGGAATGTTTAGTCTGGAGGAGGTTGATTACTCTCTTGAACAATTTGAAGGATTGTCAGAGGAGGGCCAGGGAGCTGTTCCTGTTGGCAGCAGAGAGGACTCACAATAGTGGGTTTAAATTAAGGGCAGTAAGGTGCCAGCTGGATATTGGGAAAAACGTTTTGACAGTAAGAGTTGTGCAACAGTGGAATCAGCTACCTAGGAAGATGGTGAGCTCACAGCGGCTGGACAAACCCTTGTCAGGGATGCTCTAGGCTGATCCTGCACTGAGCAGGGGTTGGACTAGATGGCCTGTATGGCCCCTTTCGACTCTGTGATTCCGTGATTCCATATTTGTCCCAAGGGAAGCATGTCGCTAGAAAGCAGGATTGGTGAGGGCTGGAATCAAGGGAAGCAAACCAGACTGGAAGGGATCTAAAATGGAAGCGTCAGCCAAAAAGCTCTGTAGCTGAATTGCCACAGCCCTCTCTATTATTTTGTCCAAGTAGGGCAAATTAGAATATCTTCCATTTCTGGTCCAGAAAGCACCTATGTGACTATTTTAGTCAGAGCTAGAGTGTCTTCCTGCTATTTGTTTTAGGACACTCTAACTCTGACTAAGGTAGTCACATGGGTGCTTTTCTGGACCAGAATTGGAAGATGTTCTAATTCAGCAGTTGTGCATTTGGCACCAGATACATGACTCTCATCTTTAGAGGCCTCACAAACATCCTTGCCTTGTGTCTATTGATCTTGCTGTTTAACTTTCCTTTTTTGGTCCAGTATTAACTTATTGGTTATTTTATTGTAATATGTAATACTAGCCTCCAGGCCCATTGCGAAGTCAATGCAATGAGCTCTAACAAGGGTGAGAGCTGAAGCCATGAAGGCCGCGGAAGTTGCCGTCAGGACCCTCATTTTCCGGCGTCTCACTCCCTCTGGCATGGGCGTGCCAGTGGCGGGGTGGCCAGGCAGTCACAGGCATGTGTCTGGCCGCCGGGAGCAGCGGGAGGAGCCCCCAATTTGTGGCGTGCTCCCCGCAGCCTTGGCTGGCGCCTCCACGTCCGCCTTCCCTCCGGGGAGGTGTTGGCGGTGCCTCCGCCGCTGCAACCACACTGGTTGGAACTCAGTGGCTGCAGACATAAAGGGCGGAGGGGCTGAGTGCGGTGTGCAAGACTTGCTGGCGGTGGAGAGGTCAGGCGGGGGAGGTGGCCGCAGTTCGGCGGCTCCCATGGTGCTCAGAGGTGAACACGGGAGCAGAGCAGGCGCCAAGTCCAGTAAGTGGAGGCCGCTGAGGAGCTCGGCTGCGCTGTGGCACGGAGGTGAATGGGGCGCAGGGAGCGGCGGAGCAAAGTTTTACGGGTCCGCCAGGAGGTGGCGCCCGGGTCTCCCTCCAGCTCGGCCGACTGCTGCATCGGAGGCCCCGGCCTTCCTGTCCCCACAACCCATACCCTGTTGGCCTCAGCATGTGGGCCGCCGGCTGGCTGCTGTGTTTCCCAGCTCCATGAGTGGCCTGGAGCGCCCAGTGGGGCGGCAGGCACTGTGGGGGCGGAGGCCAGGCGGCGAGGTGGTGGGTCTCGGAGGCGTCCACCTGCCGGAGTGTCCATCCCGGACGGCAGCTCCCCGGAGAGTGAGGGCGAGTCGGCAGCCGGCGGGTCTGTGGGCGGGACGGAGGCAACGGAGGGAGGCAACTCGGCCAGGGGATTGGCCCCCCTCCTGAGCGACAGATCAGGGACCCAAAGCCTGGGGAGGCGTGTGGAAGAGTTCACACGAAAGCTCAAATATATATAAGGAGAGATTGTAACATTTGTACCTCAAACTGTTAGACCTCTGAAGAAGGCCCCCAATAGGGCGGAAACGCCTCAGGTCGTTTGTATCGGCCCTTGTGTTCGGGCCACTTGAACTTTGTAACAAGGCTTTCATTGGGCCCTTATTTTTTTAACTGTCTTTCTAATAAATACATGCATTTTTAATATTGGCCCTTTATCAGATTTCTTTCTTACCCTGGTGGTTCTTGATTCCAGTTTTTGGGTCAAGTTTGTTTTCCCCTCCCTGTGTCTTGCTCCGTGTGTGCCGCCATTCTGCAGAAGCACAAAGAACAAAATTAGGTGCTGGGTGTGGAGCTCTGTTTCCTGACACTCTCGACTTTTACCCCTTTAAAATAAAATGAACTTTCTTGCACTTTTTTTTGCACTTTTTTTTTTTTTGCCGTCAAATCACAGCTGACTTGATGGGGTTTTCAAGGCAAGCCTTTCTCTTTGTAGTGGCCCTGGACTTCTTTGGTGGTCTCCCATCCAAATACTAACCAGGGCTGACTCCGTTTAGCTTTCCACGATACTGGGCTAGCCTGGGCTAATCCGGATCAGGGCACTTACAGCTGCAAAAATGCATTTGAAGAAGGGGGGGTATAGCTCAATGTCAAGACCACATAGGTCCCAGGTTTTCATCTCTCTCCTTCAAAAACATCTCAGCTAGCAGGACTGGCAAGGCTCTGCCCGAGATCCTGGAGTCCTCATGACTGGGCTGAATAGACCAGGAGAAATGTTATACAACCTGCAATAAACACCTTCATATAAATACTAGGCGCAAGGCCCGTTGCGGGAAGAGAGGCAACAAGCCCTAGAGAGAGGCCGCCGAAGGGGTCCCCCCACGCACTGGCAAAGGAGAGCGTGGCGGCTCCCCGGAGGCCAGGCTCGCGCCTCCTCCCACTGCGCGCTGGAGGCAGCAGGGCAAACCAGCGGGCCTCGTCCCTCCTCTGTCAGCGTGCTTGAGGCAGCAGCTGCCGAAGGCCGCAGGCCTTGCCTGTCCACAGCATCACGCGGCGGGCCAAGCCGGGCGGGCTGGCTCCT
>NW_015182599.1:0-3205 GCF_001447785.1 Gekko japonicus
TCCCAGAGTATCAGAAAAAGGGAGGCTGAATCTGGGTCCCGGCTACTTATTCATCCACCTAGTATAAGTACCGTAAAAGTCAACTGCGGGGAGGGGTTAGATTGTTAGATGATGCTATTCATTAAACAGACGGGTGCAGGTTATTGACTTTATATTTGCAGCATGGAGATAAAATTCACGATCTCAGGTGTGACCAGAAAAAGTGCCTCTCTGGGAGTTTTTAACAATATTTATGGGAGGGAAGGGACAGAGCCCGGATTCTGAGGACACCCCTCCCCTGTTCAAGCCCTTGCTCTGTCCCTGGGAGGAAACTCTCCACCTGCAGCCCCAGAGACAGGAGGAGGAGGAGGGAGATCCCTGCCTGGGAAGAAGAAAAGCCTCTGGCAGGAAGGAGCTCCTTCCATCTCAAGAATTGTAGCTTCTGTCTTCATGGATGGTCCCAGCATTTGAAACAGCAGTGAGGGAGAGGGGTAAGAGATGGAATGGAAGAGGGCAAGCAAGGGGTCCTGCCCAACTCCCAGACTCTGCACCCTTCGATCAGCAGGCCTGGTGAGTTATCTGGAGGGAAAAGATATCCTCTAGAACAGGGGTGGCCACATGTGGCTCTTTCACACATATTGTACGGCTCCCAGCAGGGCGGCTGGGGAAGTGAAGGGGAGACATGCCTCCCCGATTGGTCTTCTCTTTCCCAGCCAGTGTTCCTCTCCCTGGGTAGGCTTGAGGTGGTGGTGGTGGGAGCAGAGAAAGAAAGCAACTGTAACTTTTAATGTGTTCTCAAAGGCCCCCCCCTGCCAGCTTGGAGAAGGCATTTCTCTCTTTAAATCCCTTCTCCAAGCCAAGTCAGCTGGCAGGGGGGCAGAGGCTTGGAGGACACATTTAAAGTTAAAGTTGCTTTCTTTCCACCTCTCCTTCCTTCCTCCATCTATTTGCTTTGGGTTTTTCCTCTCACTCTCTTTCCCCCTTCCTTCCTCCCCATCTATTTGCTTTCTTTTCATGTATCTTTCTCTTTTTCTCTCTTTCTCCCTTTCTTCCTCTCTCTCTCTTCCTTCCTCCCCCTTCCCTTCCCCATCTATTTGCTTTCTTTCCACCTTTCTTTCTCTTTTTCTCTTTCTCCTTTTCTTCCTTCCCACTTCCTCCCCAACTATTTGCTTTCTTTGTTTCTCTCTCTCTTTCCCCCTTTCTTCCTCCCTCCCCTTTCTATTTGCTCTCTTTTAAATTTTCTTTCTTTTTCTCTCTTCCTTTGTCTCTCTCTCTTCCTTCCTTCCTTCCCCCTCCCCATCTATTTGCTTTCTTTGCTTCTCTCTCTCTCTCTCTGACAAATAAATGTCATTAGCAAAAAATTAAATATCATTATCAATATCTGTTTCTACCCATTTTGTCTCATTTAATGTTAATACAAAGCAAATTTGCATATTTTTTCAATAAAAACATGTGTGTAATATTTGTCCATGTCTGGTGGCTCTCAAACATCTGACATTTATTCTATGTGGCTCTTACATTAAGCATGTTTGGCCACCCCTAATCTAGAAGATGAGGCTGCTGAAGGGGTTCTTAAATCTCCCATTTGGATAATTAACACACTGACAAAGTTCTGGCAGGGAAACTTTAGGAAAAGGCCCGATATCATTGCTTGAACTGGACATACCTGAAGGAAACCCCCTCACCTGTTCTGCCTGCCTCTTCTCCTCTGCCTGACTCAGGAGGAAACCTTCGGCCAAGGCCACCATCTGGGAACTGCTCTCTGGCTTGCATCCTCTCACCCAGCACTGCATTTTCTGGGGCAGGAGAGTCAGGAACTGCTCCAGGATCACCAGGTCCACGATCTGCTTCTTGGTGCGCCTCTCCGGCTTCAGCCAGTGATTGCAAAGTCCATGGAGCTGGCTGCAAACCTCTTGGGGCCCATCAGCCTCACGGTAGCGGAACAGCCGGAAGCGCTGGCAATCTACATCTGAGGTTATGTTGTCCTTAGCCAGGATCTCTGGCAGAGCTCTTTCCCAGAATTCTGAAGCACTCTCAGCTTGGATGGGATGGGGTCCTTTCCTTGCTGTCTTGCCAATCCCAGGTCCTCCTGGGTCCTCATCTTCCATCTCCTTCCCCTTCTCTTGGGTCACCTCAGACTGGGAAAAGATGCCTTTATTCACTGGACTGTGAAGAGAGACTTCTCCCTAGTGGGACTGAGACAGACAGCAATGGGTCAGAAAGGAAATAAACAAGAAAGGAGATACAGCACTGAATATCACAAACCTTCATACACTCAGGAGACAAGAATTGCCCTGCTGGATCAGAACAAAAGTGGTTCTTGTGGTTTGTAGAACAGTTAAGTATAATTTTTGCCATATTACATACCAAGTTATTTTAGATATGTGTTTTTTGTTCTTCAGGAAAGTTTAGTATCTTTGTTTGGCCCTTTAAGGGTGTTGCAAACTTAGCCTCTCATTACACTGGGTCAGTCTGTCCGAGGGGCTAATTCTTAAGGTAAAGTGGAGCCCCAAAAAGACAAGAGGGACTGGTGACCCCTTGACCATTCTATGTATCTCTTCAACAGGACTGAAGTGTTAGGCCAGAGCTCAGTCCAGGCACCCAGCTGAGGGGAAGGGGGAGGACTGTGTCTGTGAGAAAAAGAATCGGCTGAGATCGGGAGAGAAAAGCAGACAGGTCTGGCTGAAGAATCTTGAGGCACAGTAATGCTCCCTCTGAGCCTTTTTTGTGGGGTAGGGGACCCCCTATTCAGTAGGAATTCCTCTGGCTTCCATCCGTGCTCAGCTCTGCCATTATATATGTTATTAAAGCAAATAATAAGACGACAGCAGAAGGCCCCAGGGCTTTCTCCTTCTAAGTGGAATCAGTCCTGGGAAACAGGATCCCTTGGAGCTTCTTACCACTTGAAGAAGCAGGGCGGATATCACAAGTCTTTCCTCCAGAAGAGAATCACACTTTTCTCCTGGCCCCTTACTCGAACTCACCCAGGCAGAAGGACCATTTCCCAGAATCCACTGTGAGAGCAAGCCTAAGCCCAGTCCTTGAACAGCTACGGATGGTTACTAAGAGTCCTGCTGTGACGGGGTGGGGGGTTGGTTGGTCCCGTTTCTATGATCTTTGCTGGCATGGCTCTTTGCACCGGCACAGCCAATTTAAAAAATGTTCCTCTCCTCTGCTGGGCAGGCGTTGGGCACCCGGTGGCAGCCCCATCTGTTTGGTGTAGTGG
>NW_015182600.1:0-3345 GCF_001447785.1 Gekko japonicus
GTTAGCATTGCTCACCCTGGAAATCTCAATGCCACTTTTGCTTGGTGGTCTATGGTCAGACCTGGGGGAAAACGAGATCATGGGTCTTAGCAGAAGTGTCACTCAGAGCCAAACTTGGCAGAGGTAATACACTCCCTCTGGAATCACCCAATCATTGTAATTATTATTTTTTTGTTTCACACAGCCAAATCTCTGGTGGCTTTTCAGAAGCTGCTAGGTGTCATTTGTTCACCTGAACAAAGCTTGGGTGGCTTCACTGCATATGTTACAAACCTACCAATTAACAAGCTTGCCAGCAATGATTTTAAAAATCCCTTGTTTTGCTATTGTGAGCTGGGAAATACAACTCGTTGGGGTTCTGTTCGTTCTGTCTCTCGCCTCATCTTACGTTCGTGAGACATGTTTGTTCTGAGCAAATTCACAGACTCAGGTGTGATCCAAGGCAGGCATTTGTAACCAAGTCCAAGTAAAAAACTAAGTCTGACATGTTCCTAGACTTCACCTGAAGTATCTTGGTCATGCTGGTTTGGTAGAACAACACAGGAGACTCTGTGCCTGGAAAGGAGCTTTGCTGTAAAGATGGTGGGGCTCGTGGCATTGCTGCTGCTGCTGTCGCCGACGGTGGACCAAATGGATAGTGCAAAATGCCCTGCATTCAACCCACTCCCTGTTCCACCACAGTGGTACCAGCCTGGGGACTTCCTAATTGGTGGGATTGTTTCTCAGATGATTTATCACTACGAGACATCTGATTTGGACGAGCCTCCAGAATGGGAATGGCTTGAGTATTCAGAGTAAGGCATCCCCACTCCCTATCATAAGTCTCTGGTTTAGCCTTTTCAGTCTGTTGCAATAAAAGTAAACAGGAGTCCAGTATCACTAGAGAGGTGTATTCCAGCTCTACCTTTTGTGAATTAGAGCCAGTTCCATGAGAGGGAAGTTACTAGCTCCTCACTAGACAGAACCTAAACACAGGAAGCTGGGTGAAATGTAAGTTCAACTAGAATTTGGGTTTTCTTACACGCTATTGGTGTATCTTAGCAAATCCTTGGAGTCCCTACATGTTACTTTATGGAAAGTGTTGTCAAGTCAAAACAAATTTAAGACAATCCCATAGGGTTTTTTAAGGCAAGAGATGAATGGAGGTGGTTTGCCATTGTCTGCTTCTATATACAACCCAAGTCAATGCTCCCTCTAAGCTATGGAGTCTTGTGTGCAAAGATTCTATTGTGAGCTAGTGGCATGAAAGTTGTGAGCAGTGATTTGGCTACTACATAAATTAGTTTGCTCCAAAGCCATCATTCCTGAGCAAAGACAAAAATGTGTGTGCCAGAAACTAAAAAGCTGTGAGCTAGCTCACACTCAGCTTAGAGGGAACACTCCCATTATGCTCGGCTTCTGAGATCTGATGAGATTGAGTTAGATGAGCTCGAGTTAGAAAGTTTAGTAAAATGAGGCATGGTCTCTGCATTACCTCAAAATAGCTTGGATTGCCCATCTTTCAAAAATGGTTTGCAGCCATATCAGTCCAATAATAAAAATCCCAGCAAAGCTCTGTACAAATAATATTTACCTGGGTCAAGCTACATTGACACAAAAGTATGCACAAGTTTTCCCATTTGCCAGATCTCTTTGTCAGGCTAGATGTTGCCAAAGAAAACACTGCATTTCTACACTGAAGATGCATCAGTGCCTTTGATGTAGTTGCACTATACATGTGTATATATGACACTGCCTTATACTGAATCAGATCAAGGTTAGTATTATGATCTGTTACAATGGGGAGCAGCTCTTCAGAGTCTCAGAGGTCTTTCACCAGATCTTTTAAGTAGATAGGCCAGGGACTGAACCTGGGACCTTCTGCATGCCAAGAAGATAATCTGTCACTGAACCTTTTGAGGGTATTTCCAGACTGAACATCAAGAAACTGCATTCGAGCTAGACAAAGCTATCTAAGGGATCTGTAGTTCTTACAGCATTAAGAAGTAACATTGGCATTTGCTTTCTCAGGAGAGAGGACATTTGGTTGGGTGCCAGGCAGAACTGTGTGTCAGACTCATCACATGTAATGCTTTTCTGCTGTATGAATAATGTTATTTGGTGCAATGTTTGTTAGAACAGAAGCATCAATAATTTATTTTTAAAAATCTTGACATGGTGTGAGATAAATTGGATCTAGAGCAGAACGATATTATAATAAAACATGGGGAATTGTTGAATTATCATCTAAAACAACATTCAAACCTGTTGGTAGGGCGATTATGAATTTCTACCAGCACACCCTGGCCTTGGCATTTGCTGTAAAAGAGGTCAATGAGAATCCCTATGTCTTGCCCAATGAGACTCTTGGGTTCCACATCTATGAGAACTACCGTGATGAAAAGATGACCTATCAGACTACTCTGGAACTGCTGTCTAGATCACAGGGTTTCGTCCCGAACTACAAATGTGGCACTCAGAAAAACCTCATTGCTGTCATTGGGGGTCTTGACTCTGAGATCTCCTTCTATATGGCAGACATATTGGAGCGCTTCAAGATTCCACAGGTAGGATGCATGTACAAGGCACTGGGGCAAAAAATGACAAGACCAAGCCCTATGAGGAAAGGCTGAGGGACTTGGAAAAGTTTAGTCTGGAGAAGAGGCGACTGAGGGGGGGCGGACATGATTGCTCTCTTGAAGTATTTGAAGGGCTTTCACTTGGAGGAGGCCAGGGAGCTGTTCCTGTGGGCAGCAGAGGATAGAACTTGCAATCATGGGTTTAAATTAAGGGTGGAAAGGTACCAGATCGATATCAGGGAAAACCTTTTGGCAGTAAGAGTTAAGCAACAGTGAATCATCTGCCTAGGGAAGTGGTGAGCTCCCCCTCACTGGCAGTCTGTAAGCAGCAGCTGGACAACCACTTGTCAGGGATGCTCTAGGCTGATCCTGCACTGAGCAGGGAGTTGGACCAGGTGGCCTTTATGGCCCCTTCCAACTCTGTGATTCTATGATACTTTGACACCAGTCATTGTGTCTTCTGTTCTCATTCTGTCCTCATTTGATGCTTCTGAAAGAGGGCAAAGGTATGATTGGCTAAAACGAAAGGCTTCAGAGGGCAGGATTAACCCGTTGCAAAAAAACCCAAAATTGTGTCCCATGAGCATTCCCCCACAATTTCATCTATAGCTTAACTAAACCCCGATTGTACCGTGCACTCAAGGGATGATCCTTTGAAATTTTTAAACATATAGGAGACGCTGTCCCCTTTATAAAGGTAAAGGTAAAGGTTCCCTTGCTCGAAAGCCAGTCGAATCCGACTCTAGGGTTTGTTTTTGTTTTTAACTTTCATATGAGTATATGAATG
>NW_015182601.1:0-4276 GCF_001447785.1 Gekko japonicus
AAGCCTCTCTGTTCATCAGTAAAAAGAGGGGAAGCAGCGATCAGGACATGTCTGGAATTTTGAAGGTGCGTGTGTGTGTGTGTGGGAAACAGGAGAACAATAAGCTGCTGCATCTGGGTGTGGAAGCCCTCGCACTCCCCGGACCCTTTCGTCAAGGGAAGGCCTAGAGAAGGCCTTGGTAACCAACAACAGCCCACAACGATCAGTTGATGGGCCTGACGTGGGTAGGCCAAGCCAGCTTTTGATCTCATCAGATCTCGGCAGCTAAGCGGGGTCGGCCCTGGCTAGTCTTTGGGTGCTGCGAGGCCTTTGAGGAACGGCAGGGTCCCAACGTGGAACCAGGCCATGGCCAACCACCTCTGAACGTCCCAAGCCTTGAAGACCCCACCAGGGGCCGCCATAAGTCAGCTGTGGCTTGACCACGCCTTTTCCACACACACCCCATCAGTCAACAGTCTATTTAATTTCATAGAAGGGACCTCCAAGGTCATCTAGTCCAACCCCCTGCACAATGCAGGAAATTCACAACTACCTCCCCCCCCCAACACCCCCAGTGACTCCTGCTCCACACCCAGAAGATGACAAAAAACCCTCCAGGATCCCCGGGCAAATTGGCCTGGAGAAAAACTGCTTCCTGACCCCAAAGTGGCGATCGGCATTTCCCTGGGCGTGTCAGAAAGGGCCACGAGAACTAAGCAGTGAGGCAGCTCTTCCTGCAGCCTCCCTCTTGTGATCTGCCTGAGTTTGCAGAATCCGCATGGCTGTCAGATGGGGCCACCTAAGCCTCTGTCTGAAAACCTCCAAAGAAATAATATCCTTTGTTTCCTTTAGGTTTTCATCAACTTTGCCAAACATCAGACGGGCCCCGATGCTTCGGAAGCAAGTTCAGAGCCCGTGGGTTAGATCCCAGGGCCCCTCTGTGCTCTCTTTTGAGGTTTTGTCGCGCAGGTTTCGTATCCACTGGTTTTTGTAATCTTTAACCTGAAAGCCCGGAGTGGTGCACCTAAACACCAAATTAGTCTATTACTTGTTCTTCCACTTTCGGTTAATATGCTAATGGTTTATTTGTGCCAAGGATGTGTAGACACATTTGGGGGGGGAGGATGTCTCACGGGCTGGGGGATTCCTCTCCCTCCTTCGTCCGCCCCGTGTGGTCTGTCGGCACCCTTCTGAGTAGGAGGCGACCTCCGCTCTGTCGGCAGAATGGGAAGCTCATCCCGTGCCGCGTGCATCAATGTTGTCAGTATTAAAGGGAATTGCTTAAAATCCCAGGTAGTGACAGGTCCTCTTGCCTTCACGAGAGCCCACCTACGGAATCATGGGAGAAACAGCCGTGTTCTCTGGGCAACGAAGCAGAACTGGCCGTAGTGAGAGGGTTGGAGTGTGTACTGAAGAAGAAAAGCCACTTTCCTGACTCGGAAACCTCAGTCAAGGGAGGCTCCCGCGGTCTCGCTTTGTGCCTTCCTGCTGGAACTCCGGGCTGCAACGCCGCCTTTCTGTGTCGTCTAGCCTAACGTCTTGGAAAATCCAAATACTGGCATCAGAATAAAATATATGATGTAAATATATACGAAAAGTGGCATGAAATGGTGTGATTTATTCAGAAGGGAAACCGTGCAGATGAAGCAGAGAAGTGGGGTGGGCCTGGGGGGGGGACCCTGGAACCGGCCCTGCTTGGGGTGAAGCTGTTGGGGAGGCCAGGCGAGCCTCGCCTTCTCGCCGGGGGCATCGTTTTCCCTCTTTCTCTCTTGAGGTGTGTTACAGGATCCGCGGAAACCCAGCCCGGCTGCCTTTGTCCCTGGCTGGCATTTTACTGAAGCAGCAAAGCAGACTGGTTGAAATATGCAGCGCTGCGTTAAGTTTCTTGGGAGATGCTGTGGCTCAGGGGTAGAGCATTTGTTTGGGCTTGCAGAAGGTCCCAGGTTCAGTCCCCAGCGTCTCCAGTTTCAGGATCCAACAGGAGGTGATGTGAAAGACGTCCTCCGCCTGAGTCCCTGGAGAGCCGCTGCCCGGTCTGAGTAGTCAACCGTGACTTCAACGGGTGGGGGGGGGCCCTGATTCAGAAGAAGGCAGGTTCCTGTGCCTGTTCCGAAGCCCTTTGTGCTGAGAGTCCGTCCCCCCTTCTTTGTTGCTCTTTTATACGTAATTCAAAGGGGTCCCTCTGATGGACCTGGGCCAATTGGGGATCAAGCTGAAGCCCGCCTAACCTAACAGGTCTACATTCTCAGAGAAAGCAGCAACGAGGTACCAAGGTCACCGGCCTCAGCTAGGAGAGAAGGCGAGTCAGGAAGAAACTAAAGTTAAGATTCCACCACAGCTGCTGCTGGACTCTTGTTCTTTTCTTTTCTTTTTTAAAAATTTATTTATAGTTTTATAACTTGTACAAGACAAATTAACATATACAAAAATAAATATACTTTAGAGTCTATTATTTCGTTCTTTCTCTAGCCACTCATACAATCCCGCCCACCTTTTCTAAAAAACCTTTTCATTCTTCCCATGCAATATTACATTCAGCTTATCGACCTCTGCTACATTCATCAGTTTATAGATTACTTCTTCCCTTCGAGGTATTTTATCTGTTTTCCAGTATTTAGCCCAAAGGATTCTCGCCGCTGTCAATATATAAATTACCACATATCTAACATTACTTTCATATTCTTTAGGAATCATATTTAACAAATAAATTTCGGGTTTAAGTGGCAGTTCTATTTTTACTACTTCTCTTATTATTTTCTGAATTTTTTTCTAGTAGTTTTGCATTTTAATACATCGCCACCACATATGAAAAAATGTGCCTACATTGGCATTACATTTCCAACAAATTTTTGAGCAGTTTGGGAAACATTGTGCAATACTTTCTGGACTCTTGTTCTTTTCTAATGAGTACCATGCCACACTGAGGGTGCTTTTCTCACTGCCTGCTGCACTCTGAGAAAAGGAGCCAGGAGGAGTCATTACCCTAAGATCTCCTCCCTGGGCACTCACGGTCATTTAGGGTTGCCACCTCTGGGTTGAGAAATTCCTAAGGTCTGGGGGGTGGAGCCTGGGGAGGGCAGGGTTTGGAGAGGGGAGGGACCTCAGTGAGGTATAACGCCATAGAGTCCACCCTCCAGGGGAAGGGATCTCTGTAGTCTAGAGACCAGTTGGAATTCCAGAACATCTTCAGGCCCCACCTGGAGGTTGGAAAGCCTTCGGAGTCACTCCATACCCCGTGAACTTTGTACTGGGGCTGTTCCCCCCAATGTACATATCTGGGGAGAGGCCGTGGCTCAGTGGTGGACCATGTGCTTGGCAGGCATCGGTTTGGGACGCAGAAGACCCCAGGGTGAGTCCTTGGAGTCTCCGGTGGAAAGGATCACGTGATGTGAAACCCCTCAGCCTGAGACCCTGCAGAGCTGCTGCCAGTCCAGCTAAACAATACATGACTTGGATGCACCAATGCTGTTTCAGTGTAAGGCAGCTTCATGTGTTCCTGTTCATTGACTCCATACTGCCTTGCTTGGGGTCTCAGCATCCCGAGTAACTGGGTGTCCTCTGCAAACTTGCTCACATCTGCACCCTCACCCCTGACTCCAGATCATTGAGGAATAGCTCTTGTCTCAGGACAGGCACTTGGATGACCCTATTGCCTCATTCCCTGCCCTGTTTAGTGGTGTAGTGGTTAGGAGCGCGGACTCTAAACTGGGAGAACCAGGTTTGATTCCCCACACCTCCACATGCAGCTGCTGGTGTGACCTTGGGTTAGTCATAAGTTCTTTCAGAGCTGTTTTCTCAAGGACACTTCTTGAAAGAGCTCTCTCAGCCCCACCTACCTCACAGGGTGGCTGTTGTGGAAAGGGGAAGGGAAAGGAATTGTAAGCTGCTCTGAGACTCCTTTGGGTAGTGATAAAAGGTAAAGGTTTCCCTTGCTCGAAAGCCAGTCGAATCCGACTCTAGGGATGCGGTGCTCATCTCCATTTCCAAGCCGAAGAGCCAGCGCTGTCCGAAGACATTTTCCATGGTCACGTGGCCAGCATGACTAGATGGCGAGGCGCACGGAAAGCTGTTACCTTCCCACCAAAGTGGTACCTATTTATCTACTTGCAATTTCTTGCTTTTGAACTGCTAGGTGGGCAGGAGCTGGGACCAGAGACGGGAGCTCACTCCGTCACGCGGCACTCAGGTCTCGAACTGTTGAACTACCAACCTTCCAGTCTGCGGTTCAGCGTCTTAACCTCTTGAGCCACCACAGCCCCTTGGGTAGTAGAGGACAGGGTATAAATCCAATCTCTTC
>NW_015182602.1:0-3100 GCF_001447785.1 Gekko japonicus
AATGACCTATAAGGGGTGTATGAATGGCAAAAATGAAATAAAAGGTTTGGGATCACCAGCCATAAAAACAGATAAAACCAAAAGACTCTTAGCATCAGAAATTGTTATAATTGGGGGGGCGTGGCGACGCGGGCAAAGAAGATGGCCGCCTAAACCGAGAGCTCCGGAGATCTCTCCACACCTTCAGATCGCGCTGATACTTCAGTCTTTGAAGCAACACTGAATAGACTTGAAAAGTCACTGCTAGATAACATGGCACTTATAATGTGTCCGATTCATGAACAACTCGAAACTATGCAAAAAAGTATCGACGAAAACGCAGCGGTAGCGGGAAGTGCATTGAATAACACGCAACTTAATTGGCGGGAAATACAAGAGAGCCGGAGAGTAGATGAGGTGATAGCAGAACGAACTCTAAAAGTAGATATGGTTACCCGTCAAAATAACCTTAAGATAAGGGGGCTGGACGAGAAGGTGTGTGAACCAACCCAACTTCCTGAATTCCTATCGAAATGGCTGGCGCAAGAGGTTTCGATAGTGGGAGACATTATCCCGGTAATAACGAAAGCTTACCGATTGGGCTCCCTTGCAACACTCAAAAAACGGCAATCCAGGGACGTTTTGTTAACGGTCCTAGACACCCGTTTCAAAAATATGATTGTGCAAACCGCCAGACGAAAAGGTCACCTAAATTACAAAGGGGCCAAAATTGAAGTCTACCAAGATCTGCCATCTGAAGCGCTCGAGAAACGGAGGGAACTGAAACCGATTATGACTGCCCTCACTGAAGCCAACCGCCGATACAGATGGGTGACGCCACTAGTGCTGCAACACACGCATCAAGGAAAGACCTACCGAGTATCTTCATTAGAGGAAGGAGAAGAATTACTGCGCACTCTGCAACTCGTAAGCCCGATGGAAGTCAATTATAGATCGCAAAAACGCGGCTTAGAAGATACCTCACCCTCGCCGCCTCCACTTGATTCGAATAAAATCGCTCGATCCGACATGACGCAAGATGAGCCCCAAGCCTCTACAAGCAAATCGTGAAAGGTATGCCTCCCTGCGCTGTCAGCTAGTTAACATTCCAGTCGAAGCACCTTGCCGTCTCGTCAAGTCTTATAACTCACATCTTTAAAAAGAATGGACGTCAGAGGCATTGGATGTCACTTCGTACCGACTATGAACGTTTCTTCTTAACCTACATCCTGGTATTTGTTTTCGGATGGGGGTTTATGGTTATCTAAAAGTTTATTCTGCTTTAATAAGTCAGCAAAGTAAATGTTGTTTAATTATATGTTTATACAAAGGTGTGGAGAAGGTCTCCAAATGGGGCTGTGGTTTTTGCTCCCAACAGTCTATTTATTTTTTCTGTTTTACTTTCTTCTACAAAATTGTTGGCCCTGATCTAGGACTCAGGTACTGGAAGTACCGGTTCCCTGCAGCTACCGTGTTGGCTGCAGATAAAAGGGCTCAGGTTTTTTAGAAAACAACATTTTTTATACTGTAAACCGTAATCAACTTTACGCTATATTGATTCTACATTTTTTTTAAAATCAAATTCATTAATTAATTCTCTTCAGATTAAAACAATTCATCTTTAAATCCATTGTTTACACTTAATTAATTCATCTGTGATTTTTTATTCTTATTTGGTTATTCCCTACTGATTGTTAGTAATTATATACCAAATTAATTATAAGAGTTACACTATTCCTACTTTTAAAGAACATAAATCTTTTTTTTTATTATTGGTAATCCAACTCACCAAATCAACTAGTATCTACTGAAATACCTAACAGGAATCATTCAATACGATTCCTTTACGCATCTGGCTGGGGGGGTACTCCTAATACATTATAGATTAATCAATTTGATCCTTAGGAATAATTTTGTAATTCAATCAACTACAATTACTCGGATCCGTGCCCCACCTGAACTACTATTATTGGGATTTTTGAATTACGTCTGTAACACTACATAAACCTTTAAGAATAACTACGTGGTTATACCTGATTGCAGCATCTAATATAAACATAAAGCATCGTACTCCGATTTATTCATAATTTTGACCATTGTATAGATACTAATTTCTCTTGTAACTTGGTTCTGACTTTATTTGTTTTCTCCTAAGATAGTTGCAAGCACCATTGGGAGGCTTCAAACAAACGGCAAGACACAAACAATTATACTCAGGCTTCCAAGAGAACAGTCACTTCAAATCTCTCCACATTTTACTGGGAAAGGCAGTTTACTTTCTTTCTAAATTCGGATTGTGTCTGGTTCACAGGTACCTCATTACTCTTTTTTTTCTCTCTCCTATCCCAAATTTTAATTAAAAAATGGCTTTCAATGAGATCAAAATAATTTCTTCCAATATTTGCGGATTGAATAATGTTATCAAAAAGAAACGTGTTTTGTCCCACTTGCTGAAACAACATCCAAACATAATTTTCCTCCAGGAAACTCATCTCAGAAAATCTAACTCCACTGTTTTCACATCAAATAAATTTTCACACCAATATTTGGCCTCGGGAACGTCTAAGTCAAGAGGGGTGGCGATCTTAATTACAAAAAATACTACCTTTACTTGCTCTGCCATAAAAAAAGACCCTCAAGGCAGATATCTCATGGTCAAAGGCACACTTGAGAGTAAACCAGTGACATTGGTCTCTCTGTACGCCCCAAACGAAAACCAATTGTCATTTGTAACAGAGGTTCTGAACACTCTTAAAAAATTTTCTGAAGGAGATGTGCTCCTGGGGGGGGATTTTAATTTGGTAGTTGACAGACAACTAGATAAAACAAAAGGCCCCACCAGTACAGAACATAATAACAAAAGATTCACAGGTCTGGGTGATATTTTTAAGTCAAATGATCTCATAGATATCTGGAGAAGCTGTAATCCATCAGAGAGAGACTACTCATTTTTCTCGGCTAGACACAAGGTCTACTCTAGGATTGATTTTATTCTGTTATCCTCATCTTTACAGAACAGAGTTCTGTCCACCTCAATAAACCCCTCACACCTGTCCGACCATTCATGGCTCATTTGCGACTTAATGTCAGCTGATGAAATAAATAGACACAAACAATGGTT
>NW_015182603.1:0-3078 GCF_001447785.1 Gekko japonicus
ACCAGGCCTCCCCAGATAAGGGGTCGTCATAGGGGGACTCTAGGTTTTTCAAGGAAAGAAACAGACAGAGGTGGTTTGGCATTGCCTGCCTCTACACAGAGACCCTGGGCTTCCCTGATGTTCTCCTATCCAAATACTACCCAGCCCTGACCTTGCCAAGCCTCTGAGATCGGGCTGGTCCGGGATCCCACGGTGTTATGCACTGCCAATCCCACCCACGCCGCGCCAAGTATTGCCATTCATGGCAATCCCTAAATGCTGGCCATGCAAAGGAGGATCCTGTTTGCAAGCCTGGAAGGACTTGGGGCATGAAAAAGCGGGCTGTCCACTGTTTAAGAAATGCTCTCCAACCATGTGGTCCCGAGCTTTCACTTTCTACCTTTAAATCCTCCAGTAAAACCGCACGGCTCAAAGCATGGCCAATGGGAGCGCTATTGCGATGTAGCAAAACATTGCGATAGTGAAAAAACACGGTAGTGAAATCCACGTTGGTTTTAAACTTTAAAATCCAACGTGCACTGTAAGAATATGGCAGCCCGCTGGAGAAGAGGCACTTTTTGGAGCGATGAAGAGGTGGAGGCCATGCTCCACATCCTCATTGAGGGTAGATTGGGCAGCATGGTTATGCACAGCACCCACCTGGAGAACATCAGACTGTTCTCCAGGGTGTCTGTAACCTTGGAAGTCAGGGGTTTCCATAGAACGGCCGAACAATGTCGTTCGAAATTTAAGAGAGTGAAGGGGGACTTCTACAGTGCCCTAGAGGCCTGGAGGGGCTTCCCCCCGATGCGAGCCAGGCCACCGCACTTTGCCCTGCTGGCAGAGCTATGGGCAACCATAGGAGTATGGCAGCCCGCCAGAGAAGGAGCTTTTTGGAGCGATGAGGAGGTGGATGCCATGCTCCATATCCTCATTGAGGGGAGACTGGGTGCAATGGTCATGCACAGCACCCACCTGGAGAACATCAGACTGTTCTCCAGGGTGTCTGTATCCTTGGAAGCCAGGGTCTTCCACAGGACGGCAGATCAATGTAGATCTAAATTTAAGAGAGTGAAGGGGGACTTCTACAATGCCCTAGAGGCATGGAGGGGCTTCCCCCCAACGCGAGCCAGGCCACCCTATTTTGCCCTGCTGGCAGAGCTATGGGCACAGGCGGACTGCCCTCATTGGTCCCATCGGAGGCACACTTGTAAGTATTCCCCCACCACCACCCTCAATGTATCTCCTGTCCTTTCTCCCATCTTGAACTTGCACTGGGAAAATCTGTGTTTCATTCCCTAAAATGCCAGAGTGCCTTAAGGGGGGTGGGGAATCCGGAACCCTTGATCCCATGTAGTTTGGAGGTGGAGGGGGAGATAATCTGCTGGAGAATGGGTGCTGGAGCTTGGGCAGACCAGGGACATCACTGGGAGTCCATCCATTGAACATATGTAAATGCTTGCATTTCCCTTGATTATCTCAGAACCCAAGGTGGGTCATGACTAGATTTTTTGTACAATTAGTAAACAAACATTAAAAGTTCAATGCAAATCTTGAGTCCAGTGGGA
The DNA here is from genome assembly GCF_001447785.1 of Gekko japonicus. Lineage (NCBI taxonomy): Eukaryota > Metazoa > Chordata > Lepidosauria > Squamata > Gekkonidae > Gekko > Gekko japonicus. The sequence goes on from NW_015182603.1 coordinate 1,548, forward strand.
CCTTTCCGACCCACAAAGTTTAAGTTAAGGTGGAAGCTTTTGTGTGCATGCACACTTCACTGTATCTGAGGAAGTGTGCATGCACACAAAAGCTTCCACCTTAACTTAAACTTTGTGGGTCGGAAAGGTCCCACTGGACTCAAGATTTGCATTGAACTTTTAATGTTTGTTTACTAATTGTACAAAAAATCTAGTCATGACCCACCTTGGGTTCTGAGATAATCAAGGGAAATGCAAGCATTTACATATCATTTGCATATAACATTTCTGTGATCCTCTGTGGCGGCCCGTCGAGGAAGAAGGGAGGACAGGGGGCAGGGGACAGCAGCAGGAACCGCAGCAGGAGGAAGAGGAGCAGGGGGCAGCAGCTGCAGAGAACCGCCCCCCTCCAGGACTGTGGCTGAAGGTACACAAATATGCAACAATAGGGGTCATGCTTCCTATGTGTAAAAGTAGTTCTGGAAGAATATTGTTGCCAATTCATATGCACAATGGCTGCTGAAAGTGTCAAAATCATAACTCTGAACTGCAGAGGCCTCAACAATAGGATCAAGGCTAGACGAATTGAGACAGATCTTAAAAAGCAAAGAGCGGACATCGTTCTACTTCAAGAAACCTATATTAAAAAGGGTAAGGTGGTCTTGCCTTCCCAATGGTTCACTCATCAATATAAAGCGGGTAACTCCTCAAAATCGAGAGGGGTGGCCATCCAAAACACTCAAATTTGTCCATGAAGCAAGTGTGAGGGATGAAGCAGGCAGATATATATTTTTAAAGAGGGAAACTTAACAACCAAGACACCACACCTTAGCCTCAGTGCACGTGCCTAACAGAGGTCAACTTTCTTTCATAAAGAATACGCTATCCAAACTTTCTGACTTTCAAAAAGGTTCCGACATTCTGGGAGGAGATCTGAACTACTTAATGGACCCAAGCCTAGACAAATCCAATACCAAACCCAGGAAGTCAGCAGCAAAGAGCAATTTAGCCCTCCCCAAATTAGTGGAAGCCCATGGCCTGAACGACATTTGGAGATTACGCAATGAATCTAGCAGAGATTATACATATTTCTCTTCCCTGCACAACGTATATTCTCGTTTAGACTATATACTGCTATCGAGCGATTTAGTACCTAAAGCAGCTTCTTCTGAAATTGGATTTCAATGGTGGTTGGACCATGCACCAGTAATGTGCACACTCAACAACAAGACACAACTCCCATCATGGTCATGGCGGTTAAAAAATTTTTTATTAATGGAACCGAGTACATCAGGAAAAATCAGGAGGGAAATTCAGGAATTCTTCCATCAAAACTAGCACTGTGAGGTCCCAATGGAAACGATATGGGACGCTTCCAAGGCGGTAATAAGGGGTTCCTGCATTGCAATATTGTCAGCCTACAACAGGAAGAAAAATCGAGAAAAAGAAGATTTATGTAAACGCATCTTGCTACTTGAATCCCAGCATAAGAGAACCTGCAACCCCAAGACCTATCGTAGGGTAATTTCAGACAGGCGCTATCTCCCGGTAG
>NW_015182604.1:0-2832 GCF_001447785.1 Gekko japonicus
CTCCCTCGGGCCAGGGAGGATCAACCAATTTTGAGACCCAGATCATAGTGCTCTCTGGTATATATACGGGGAAAGGCAGTCCCGTAGGTATGTCAGACCCCAGCCATATAGAGCTTTAAAGGTAAGAACCAGACCCTTGAAGCGGACTCGGTATGCTATTGGCAGCCAGTGCAGTGTCCTCAGCATAGGCTGGATGTGGTCCCGTATAGAGAGACCCAACAACAGCCTGGCTGCGGCATTCTGCACTAGCTGCAGCCTCTGGATCTGGGACAAGGGCAGCCCCATGTAGAGAGCGTTGCAGTCATGTAGAGAGTGTTGATGTGAAACAGGTTGTTGGACTAGATGGACCACTAGTCTGATCCAGTAGGGTTCATCTTCTTATGTTCTTTTCTTCTATGCCTCACATAAAACAGTCCAGCTGTGACAGGTTAGTAAAAACATAATGTAATAAGATCAAGTGAAATGTCACAAAATAGTGTGCAGGCTTCCAATTTTCCCAGAACACTTCTTCAGAATAGATGTTCAGTATGGGGGGGGGTGCTGTTGGGAGTGAAGCCCGTGTCTACATATTGCACTAGTCTTAAGAGGAAGTTTGATGCAGAAATGGGGAAGTGTGATGTAGCCTTCACTCAATAAGATGGGCTGGGTGAAAAATGGATTTCAAGTTTATCAAAGACAGAGAAGCAATATGTTATGGCTATGTTCCCTTCAGAAGTATAAACCACTAGCAGTAATTTGGATCTGTCTCTAAAACTCATCAGAATGTATACTCTAGTGATGATAGGCCTTATATTAACAAAGCTAGAGATTAATTTCAAGTGGTACACTACTGCCTTTAGAATTTTTCCCCCTAAGGGACCAGTATGCAATATCTTCTCTCTTTTCTTGTGTAAGAATATAACAAAAGTCTGGCTTGATAATCAACAATTAAAGGCTGAGTCCAACGCTCTGCTTTTCGTTGTCCAAGATAAATAGGGGTGGTCAGGGGGATGGAGCGAAAAGGAATGCTTATCTTAGCAGTAATAATGCTGTAGGGGTCAACCAGTAGAAACTTTGCCTCATACCACCATCTAGTGGCGAGATGTTATTCATGCTTTCAACTTGATACCAATTGGACCATACTTCAACTACTTTGCCTTCTGGCTGATATGGAGTTCAGAATCTTATATTCCAGTAGTGAAATCTGGATATCTTCGGATGCTTAAATCCAGTGACTGGAGCTGTGAGCAAGCAAGACAAATCTTTCTACAAACCTGAAAAGGGCCTTAGGTTTGCAGAAAAATGTGAAATCTAAAAAAAATATATGCACTGAGCAGCTTTAAAAAAATCTGAAAATGATAAGGAGCACCTGTAGCTTTAAGCAAGGGGTTCCCTCAGTGGTCTTTGCTAGGCAACCACGGCATTCCGAGCTTGGCTCTGTCAGTAAAAAGAAGGGGGAGGGACTGGGCTTTTTCCTTTGAGGGAGGGATCTTTGAGGCCTGGCTTGACAAGGGTTGCCAGCTCCAGGTTGGGAAATTCCTAGAGATTTTGTGGTGGAGTCTGAGGAGGGCAGGGTTTGGGGAAAGGAGAGGCATCAGCTGGATATAATGCCACAGAGTCCACCTGTTATGTCCGCTGACCGCCACTAGGTGCCAGCGTTTCACCGCCAAGCTTAACTTCCTGGGAACAATAGGGACTAGGCTCCTGGATTTTCCTTGGGGAACCAATAGGGACTTTGGCAGGAGGTTTAAACCTACAAATAGGATCTAGGGGAGTTCCCAGGTGCTGTATATAGTTGGCCACCTGGCCGGTGTTCTGTGTTTTAGTTGTGTACCAGTAAACCATGCTGATCACTACATCTGTCTCTGTGGTTTCTACATGCGTCTAACACACTACACAACAATGGTGAAGAGGATGGGATTCCGCTGAGCATCCCAGCCGGGCTGACGGGCCACCGCGACGGAAGACAAATGCCCCGCTACCTACGCTCCTCCAATCAATGAGCACCGAGGGTGAGCAAGCTGCTTCCCAGCCGCAGCCACAATTGATCAGCACAATGGCCGTTGCTCTGGGATCCGGGCTGGTACCGCCATTCGGTACAGTCCGTCCACAACAATGGAGTCACCAGCCTGAAGTCAGTCCTGATATTCTACTAGGTGATGGACGAGGCCAGGAAGAAGGGCCTCCTACTTGGGTCCTGCGGTCCCGTCATAGTAGACCTGGCCCAGTACCTGCTCTTCCCCAAGAAGCTGGATGACTGCACCTTCAATGGTCAAGGCAGTCCAGAACCATTACACACCCAAGCCGTTGGAGATGACGTGCCACGTGGTGTTCCACCAGCTGAACCAATTGGGCTGCGAATCCGCAGCGGAGTTCCTCGTGGAGCTCCGCCGTCTCGCATCCAAGTGCAACTTCGGAGCGCACTTGGACATGACCCTTCAGGACCGCTTTGTCATGGGCCTTCGGGAAGAGAAGCTAAGGTGTCGCATCATGGAGGGTGAGACGGTCATGTTCATGTTGGCCATTGCCACTGCTACCACATGGGAAAGGTCCCGCCCGGCAACCACCTCCACTCACAAGGCCAACGCCCTTCCAGGCATTCTCGAGGATGAAGAGGTCCACCGCACCCAAGCACCGGCCAGGCACCACAGCCCCGGGAGCAACCCAAGCAACTCATCCGCCCAAGAGTGTGCGAGCTGCGGGGAGCGGTATGAATAGAAGACCTGCTGAGCCGCCACGTGCCGCAGTTGCGGATGCACCAGCCACATCGCCCGGGTATGCCGCTCAAAAGGTTCACACGCCCAACCGCAACCTCGCCATGGATCGGATGCCCACTACGAGGAGGACTCGACC
>NW_015182605.1:0-3153 GCF_001447785.1 Gekko japonicus
TCTCTCCCTTTGTCTCTGGCAAGCCCTGGGCACACTCATTTCTTGCACCCCCTCGCTGTCTCTGGCCAAATGTTTTTGCGGGCTTGGGGGGCACTCATATTCTGTGGACCCAGACTGATAGGACCAAAGTGGTGAGTGCCCAATACCATGAGTGACAGCCTGCCAACTGGAATGAGGATAAGGGGTGGGGCTATGGTGGGGGCATCCAATGTCAGTTGCATCCCCACCTCACTGGCAGGGGAAACCTGGAAGCAACGTAGGGCAGTTCTAGGAATCCTCGAAAACACTACAGTGAAACCTGGTTTCCCCTGGAAGCCACAGAAGGATTGGGGCTGCCCGGCAGTAACCAGCAAACCCTGGATAGGAATTGGGGGTGGGGCCTGGCATGCCAGCATTGCACCAGCTCGACTATGCGGCTTCTGATCAAAGCTGGAAGTGGCCTGAGGGATACCCTAGCGTTTTCCTGGAACATCTTCTGTGTCACTTCTGGTTTGAGCAGCTATTAGATCTGTTGGGGGGAGGGGAAGCAGGCTCCCCATTTGTACCTCTTTTCCCCTCTCCTACAGCAAAACGAGGTTTGCGCGGTGCTAGCCCACTGCAGATTGTGAGTGGGTGTGAGAGTATCAAAGAAGAAGTAAGTCTTAAAGGCTTGGTGTAAAACTATAGGCAATTTATTTACACGAGCCTCCACCAATCTATTGCACAGAACGACAAAAGGCTCACGCAGACACCAAGTTTCCATCAGGAAGGGTAGTACATTGTATAGCATCACATTTATACTAGTGTTGTCCAATCAGGACCCAATGCTGCTGTTGTTGTTGTTGTTGTTCAGTCGCACAGTCGAGTCCGACTCTTTGTGACCCCATGGACCAGATCACGCCAGGGCCTCCTGTCTTCCGCCGTCCTCTGAAGTTTGCTCAATTTCATGTTCGTTGCATCTATGACACTGTCTAACCATCTCATCCTTTGCCATCCCCGTCTTCTTTGACCTTCAATCTTTCCCAGCATCAGGGTCTTCTCCAGGGAGTGCTCCCTTCTCATTGGGTGGCCAAAGTATTTGAGCTTCAGTTTCATTATCTGGCCTTCCAGGGAACAGTCAGGGTTGATTTCTCCCAATGCTGAGTCACTGTTAATTCGCTCTGTCCTCAATTAGACAGAACTGGTTGGAGCCAGCTCTACTGACACCCTGAGCTGTCAGCTCCTGTCAAACAGATTGATATGATCTACAGCCAGACTTATAGAACACATGGATGTTGACCGCTTGAGGGATGCCCTAGCGTTTTCCTGGAGCATCTTCTGTGTCACTTCTGGTTTGAGCCGCTATTAGCTCTGTTGGGGGGGGGGAAGCAGGCTCCCCATTTGTACCTCTTTTCCCCTCTCCTACAGCAAAACGCAGTAAAGGAAATCTAATTTCTTTTGAAAGAAATGGTGCAATGGGAAAGGGATCACCCTCCCTTTCCCAACCTGACCTGTGGGTAAGAAGATGCCACCTCGCAGAGTCATAGAGTTGAATGGGACCTCCAGGGTCATCTAGTCCAACCCCCTGCACAATGCAGGAAATTCACTAATACCTCCCCGTCCCACACACCCCGTGACCGCTGTTCCATGCCCAGAAGATGACAAAAAACCTCCAGGCTCTCCAGCCAAACTGGCCTGGAGAAAAATGGCTTCCTGGCCCCAAAGTGGTGTCAGTATTTCCCTGGGCGTGTAAGAAAGGGCCATAAGAACCAAGCACTGAGGCAACCCTTCCTGCCCTCTCTCTCATGAGGGAGGGGGCGGTGGCACAGGCAGTTAAATGCCTGTAGAAATAGTCATCTCGAACAGCTGTAACCGGTTTGAATACCACCGTGGTCGGGGTGAGCTCCCAACCCTTGCCCCAGCTCCTGCCAACCCAGCAGTCCGAAAGCCCCTCAGGGCAATTAGGTAAATGGGTACCTGTCCGTAGGAGGACAGGGGGGTACCCCTCCCTCGAAATTGGGCTCCAGCCGAGCGAGGAATCGAGAAGCGGCAGCAACACGGCGGCGGTCAGCATGGAGATGAAGAGAGGCAGCGACATCCCAAGGAGGCGGTTGGCTCGGCAGCTGATGGCGTGGCCAGCAGGAAGACGTCCGGAGCCTTAAGGATGTTGTGACACCCACCGCGGCTGCGCACCAGGACCCTTAACTAACAGCCCCCGAGAGGAGTCGCCAGAGAGCCGAAAGAACAGCGGAGGCCGTGGAAGCTGCACTGGAGAGAACTGGAAGAAGTTGCCCACTCGCCGGATAAACGAACGATCGAAGCCGGGAGGGTACCTGGTAGGGCTCCCCCCACCCCAGATGTACTGTGGCCATAGTTAGGGTTTCTGCATAGGTCTCTGCACCATGCACCATGTAAGCCGCTCAGAGCCCTTTGGGGGTGAGCGGGGTACAAATTGAAAGTATAAATAAATTTAAAAAATGATCTGCCTAAGTTCACAGAATCAGCATCGCTGACAGATGGCCATCGAGCCTCTGTCTGAAAACCTCCGAAAAAGGAGAGCCCACCACCCTCTTTGGAGGTTTTCGAACAGAGGCCTGTTCCGTTTGGGCTTCGTTCCCACAGAGAGAGAAACGTTGGGTCCCTTTTTCTGCCCCAGTTGAGGACAGGGAGGCCGCAAAGCTCTCCAGTTCTCTCAACCCTGGCAGGAAGAAGAGCTGGGCCACCTCCTCTGGTTCTCTGGACTCCAAGAGCAGTTCTGGAGGGCCCGGAGAAGAGAGAGGCTGGCGACCAAAGCATGTGCTCTCGGCCACCGAGAAACAGCCTCGCTGGTGGTGCCCACAACTGTTTAGCCTAGTAGCCTTCGTGCTCCAAGCCGAGGAAGCTGCTCCCCTCCAAACAGCCTGGAAGAGGTGGACTTTTCGTGTTTCTGAGTGACTTTGGGGCCAAAGCTCTGCTTCCCTGGAAGGGCAACTTCCAGCCTCAAAGTAGAAGTGGACAGTTGGGGACAGAAAGGTCCCCCATTCAGTCTCTGGGAATAAATCTCTTCTGGTCTGAAGAGGCCTCCTGGGAGGCATCGCCTGCACCAAGAGGTGATGCCTCCACAACTGGTGGAGAACCCTCCTTGACTCCAGACTGAAAGGTCTTCTGGGGACTCAGCCAACGGACATCCACCTCCCTTGAGCTCCCGATGCACTC
>NW_015182606.1:0-3096 GCF_001447785.1 Gekko japonicus
ACACACAGAAGCAAGGCACACCCTGGGGTTTCAAGCACTGTCCAGAGAGCCGCCCAGGAACTCACCAAAGCCAAGGATGGACACACCAGAGAGTCATTACCACAGAAGAAGAAATCCTGAGTCCATACACAAGTCCAATTCACAAAGTCAAGAGCCACACGCAGGCAAAGTTCCAGAGCTCTAGTTGCAGTATCTACAAAATCTCCATGCACACAGGACACTATCCTGACTGGCTTTTTATCCCTGTCTGCAGAACAAGCCCCATTGCAGCCACCTGCTTGAAGGTAACCCTGCAACGACTCATCTTCAGCCAGCAACTGGCACCGGGTCTTCGCCTTCTCTCCTGAAGCTCTGCTCTAAGTCTTCGACTCCTGCCTCCCAGTGCTGGGGGCGGGGGTGAGCCAGAAGGCTGGTAACAAGCCCCTGAGCCTCACTGGTTGCAGCTGGGCCAGAGAGGGCGGTTGACTTTGTCCCAGGTGTTGCCTCTGAGTTCTGACCGCCCTGTGGCTGGAACTCGGCTGCCTCAAAGCTAAGGCCCTGCAGCTCTCCTCCTGGGGAGTCCTTTTCTCCTGAGAAGTCCCTGCTGGGGTTTTGGCTGGCCTACGACAGGGGTGCAGACCCAACATGGCTGCCACACCATAGGGACCCCTGGTTTAGAGTATATGCCAGTTTCACGGGTGAATGGTTTGAAAATTCATGTTGGGGTCTTGCTTGGGGGGCCAAGGAGTCCACATCCACAGCCATTCAAACACCACATTCTGACCTGGGAGGTCAGCCATATTTACACCTTTAAAAACGAGTACACTCAGTGCAGGGATTGTGGTAGTCAGCTCCTATAGTTGGGACTGTGGCTCTGTTCCCAGGAGGCTTCCGGCCACTGCTATGTGCTGCGTGTGGCCTTCAGGATATCCCTGGAGATGACTTTGCCCCCCGACTTTTGCCTTCTGGGAATGTTCTTTGCAGAACTCGGAAGTCACTATCAAATTCTCAATAGATTAAGGATCTGCAACTAGTTTTCTTGACTCCCTGAGTCAACCTAGGTTAACCCAGCTTTCCTTGAATTTCCTGCCCCCAGGCCCAGAGATAGAAAGAAAGGGGCTGACTTTGTTATATACATTAAATGCTCATCACAGACTTGAGTGACAGTTACATTAGATTCAGTGAGTGAAAGAGGGTACTTAGCGTCTGAAATTAGCTTTGTTCCTAATTGATGTGATCAAACACCCTCAGTTATCCTTAGTAATATTATGTGCTATTCTGTGTTGAATATTGAAATGCTACACAAATGTTTTCTGACTAAAGAGTGTATAATGGAATAAATTGTGGCTTGATTTAGTCTCTCTCTCTCTGCAACTGGGAAGCTCGCTTCTCTCCCTCCCCAAAATGAACACAGTGGGAGTGGGAGTGCATGAAAAGGTTCCTGCACCCCTCATTTCCTCAACATAAAGTATAAAGGTGTGTGGTGGGGTTTGACAAATCCACCTGAAAGACCAAATATGTCTGATTTGTTAGTGACTGGATTTAGTGCCATCAAACGCTCCTCTTGGGTGGGCGTTGCCTAATATTCTGTTCACACTAAAGATCCCACATCAGTTAAAGGTAGCAACATTGAACTCCCAGTCCTTGCATTTCACAAATACAAAACTACACCTTCATTCATTCATCTCAGCAGGGATGGCAGTCAAAGCTATTCTGAAGGGTGGGCCCAGCCTGCTTATTTGCTATCATCTGGAGAGGTCTCCTATTGCCTCTTACACCTTAACCCTTGGGTTAGGTTAACTGAAAACAAGAGAAACATTTGGACAAATGCAGGCCAGGGAACTTTCTTCTAACCATAACATTCTTCTGTTGTGCATGCTGTACGTTGTATTTGCCTGGGGGGAAGGACAGCAGGGACCTAAAGTCATGGGAGGGGGGCTCTGCCCGGAGTTTGGGTTCCACTCCAGATGTGTCTTCATTGACCTCTCTTTGGTAGGCTGGGGTGCCAACCACCTGGAGGGGAAAAAACATTCAAACACCACATTCTGACCAGGGAGGTCAGCCATATTTACAACTTTAAAAATGAGTAAGCTCAGTGCAGGGATGGTGGCAGGCCCATGTTGTGGGGAGGGAGTGTCACAGATGTAGGGCTGGACTGAACCTCAGTCCTTGCCTAAAACTCCACAAAACCTCTTGTACCTCTGTGATGCATTTCTTTCTGTATCAATTAGCCTATATCAGTGATGGCGAACCTTTTAGAGACCGAGTGCCCAAACTGCGACCCAAAACCCACTTATTTATCGCAAAGTGCCAACATGGCAATTTAACCTGAATACTGAGGTTTCACTTTAGAAAAAACAACTCATACATTAACTTAAGATGATCCAAACAAAGTAAGGAAAGCAATCCCAAATGCTTTCATTTACTTAAAATTATTTGGCAGAGAATTCGACACTTTAATGATGGTCTGGGCCTGGCTGGGGTGATGACACTCGTGCCCACAGAGAGGGCTCCGAGTGCCACCTCTGGCACTCGTGCCATAGGTTTGCCACCACTGGCCTATATAGTGCAAACTGTGGCTCTGTTCCCAGGAGGCTTCCGGCCGCTGCTATGTGCTGTGTGTGGCCTTCAGGATATCATTGTACACAACTTTGCCTCCCGTGACGTTTGCCTTCTGGGAACAATTATACTTTGCAGAAATCACTATCAAAACCCCAATAGATAAAGGATTTATACTTTGCAGAGTCACTATCAAAACCCCAATAGATAAAGGATCTGAAACTAGCTCCCTTGAGTCCCTGAGTCAGCGTACCTTAACCCACCTTTCCTTGACTCTCCTGACCCCAGAGACAGAAAGAAAGTGGCTGACTTGGTTGTATATGTCAAATGCTCATCACACTTGGCTGACAGTTACACTGGCTTCAGTGGGTGAAAAAGGTACTTAATGTCTCAATTAGCTTCATCCCTAATCGATCCGCTCAAATACCCTCAGTTATCCTTTATAGAATTATAAGTGCATTATTCATGTATTGGAGTTGTGTTGAAATATTCTATGCTGAATATAGAAATGCTACACAAATGTTTTCCAACTTAAGAGTGTGTAATGGAATACATTGA
>NW_015182607.1:0-3923 GCF_001447785.1 Gekko japonicus
TCCATGCTTGTAGCCACCACCACCTCCCACGGCAGTGAATTCCGTGTGAATTCCACTCTTTGGGTGAAGAAGGACTTCCTTTTATCTGTTCTAGCCTGACTGCTCAGCAATTTCATGGAGTGCCCACAGAGTTCTGGTATTGTGAGAAAGGGAGAATCATCTTGAATCAGAGCCTTGGTCCATTGAGGTCATTTCTGTCTACTCAGACTGGCAGCAGCTCTCCAGGGTCTCAGGGTCTTTCCCACAGCCAATCCTTGTAACTGGAGATGCTGGGGATTGAGCTTGGGACCTGCCGCCAAGTGTCAATTGCATTTAAGCAATACCCGTAGTGGGTATTTGAGCATAGCAGCTACACCTCCTGCCACCGGATGATGGCCGTCTCCTGTTGACCACAGCATTTGCCCATGAAGGAAGGGGCTGTGGCTCAGTGGAAGAGCCTCCGTTTTGCATGCAGAAGGTCCCAGGTTCAGTCCCCGGCATCTCCACTTAAAAAGATTCAGGTGGAAGGCGATGTGGAAGACCATTTTCTGCCTGAGACCCTGGAGAGCTGCTGCCCACCTGGGTAGGCAACACTGACGTTGATGGACCCAGGGTCTGATCTAGTGTATGGCAGTCGCTGTGATTAGGCCACGTTCAAGGCTCCCTCTGAGCTGTGGAGTCTTGTGAGCAAAAATTCTACCACCCTGCCCTTCCACGCCAGAAGAAAATGCAGCCACGAATGCACAGCTCGAAGGCTCACCTTCATTTTCTCTCTGGTGGGTTGAACCTCCATCCCAGGATCCCCACATTTGGGCAAACATAAGAACATAAGAGATGCCAATGTTGGATCAGGCCAAAGGCCCATCCAGTGCCAATGCTCCCTTTAGGCTGTGGGACTCCTGTGAGCAAAGATTCTACTTGGTGAGCTCCTGGCATTAAAGTTGTGAGCGGGCGATTTGGCGGCTGCATCAATTAGTTTGCTCTGGAGCCCTCCTTCCTGAGCGAAGACCAAAAGGTGTGAGCCGGAGGCGACAAAAGCTAGCTCACACTGACTCAGCTTAGAGGGAACACTGGTCAAGATGCGTCGCCGTGTTAGTCGGCCTGTAGCAGTAGAAAAGAACAAGGGTCCCTTAGCACCTTCAGGACTAACACAGTTTGTGGCAGGGTCAGAGTTTTTGTGAGTCGCTGCTCACTTCTTCAGATACCAAATAGCAGCGACTCAGGAAAGCTCCTCCCCTGCCATAAATGTTAGGTACTACCGACCTCTCGCTCTTTCCCACTGCCTGTGATCGGAAACTTTCCAAGCACACTGTTTCCAATCAGTGCCGGTAACGTAAACCTACTCTTGCAAATGTGGGAGAGGATCACAAGAACAAATTAGGATTTAATATTAGTAGCAGTAGGGTTTTGCAAAACGTTCCTGCTTCTTGCCCACCTTGCCTTCGCTGGGAGGGCGTTCGTGGGAGGCCCCTCGCCTTTCCAGAGCAGATCCTAAGCTCAGCAGAGTCCCGCGTATCCACCTGCTCAGCATAATAAAGACAGAGCGGGCAATGATATGATGGGGATGGATGATTACAAGGATTTTGCGAGCGCAGAAAAGTGTGTTCGGCATTAATCGCTAATCCATTTCAGCCAGTTTGGCTCAGGCACAAAAGCCACCAGCCGTAGCTAACTAGCGAGGGAACTTGGGGATTCTTTGAGCTCCGGAGTGTATTTTTTGAGGGCGAGACCTCCCCCTCCCCCCTTAATCCCAGGTGCCTCGTTCCTTTATAAATATGTTAGCGCCATAATGAGAGGCTTTTAAATGGGATTATAACTATCCGGGCAGCTGCTCGGCTGGTCAAGGGGGAGCACGGTTGACAATCCCGTTTAAGGCCAAGAATAGGAGGCGAGGAGGCGAGCCTGTGGCCCGGCACATGGGACGGGCCCTTCCTGGCTTTGCAGTAATCGGATCCCATCGCCCGTCTCAATGGGAAACCAAACATGCTTAAAGAAATCTCCCCCCCCGGCCCCCGGTATGGTCCTCGCTCATCGCGGCAGGCCTTTCTGGGGCTCAAAGGGCCGTACCATGAATAAAATTGAGGAGCCGGTCTTTTCACATGCCGCTGGGACAGATTGTAATAGGGTTTGTAAGGGGAGAAGGTTTCTCAATCACAGGCTAATGCGCTAAAGGGTTCTTGTCAAAGCAAGCAGGCCTCGGGCTTCCATGCGCTCTTCCTTTCTCCTTCTCATGCTCCGCAGAGCGGCTGCAATGCTCGAGCCTGGCCCGCCGTGTGCATTTCAGAACAAATGGATGCACATTATGTACGTGCAAGTTAAGAAACGATAGAGTTCTAAAACAGAGAAACAGACTGTACATCTTCACCCAAAGAGTGATTAACACTGCCCACTTCTTCGGATAGACCAAGTCGGGTGGCCCTGTCAGTCTGTCCGTAGCAGGAGAAAAGAGCAGGAGTCCAGGAGCACCTGAAAGACCAACACAATCTGTGGCAGGGGAGGAGCTTTCCTGAGTCCCCGCCCACTTCTTCAGAGAGCTCAAGATGGGCGGCCGTGTCAGTCTGTCTGCAGCAGGAGAAAAGAGCAAGAGTCCAGGAGCGCCTGAAAGACTAACACAATCAGTGGCAGGGGAGGAGCTCTTGTGAGTCCCTGCTCTCTTCTTCAGACAGACCAAGATGGGCGGCCGTATTAGTCTGTCTGTAGCAGGAGTCCAGGAGCACCTGAAAGACTAACACAGTTTGTGGCAGGGGAGGAGCTTTCCTGAGCCCCTGCTCACTTCTTCAGATACAGCTAGAATGGGAGTCCATCTGTCCTTCTCTCTTGCAGAGTGGAACATTTTCAGATCCAAGGCAGAAGGACTGATGGGCTCACATTCTAACTGTATCTGAAGAAGTGAGCGGTGACTCACCAAAGCTCCTTTCCTGCAATGAATTCTTGTAAGTCTTAAAAGTGCTACTGAACGTTTGCTCTTTTCTACATCTATCACAGTTCTCCAAGGAACTTGGATGAGTGTACTTGGAGTAATCCCATTTTGTCTTCAGAGTTAAAGGAGCTGGCTTGATTGTCCCAAGAGGACCAGGCGAGGTCAGCAAGAATTCTAAACCATCCCCCTCCCAACTCCCAGAAACTGTCTGCATGACACGGGACGCCTGAGGTCAGGTCTCTTAATGTTCCGCCGCCCTTTAAAGATGCCACATTTGGGCATGGGGGTAGGTGGGGAGTAGATTCCCCTTGTGCTGTTTTTCCAGTCTAAATTCCACACAGACACCTCAGCTGTGGTCAGTGTTCCCTCTAAGCTGAGTGAGTGTGAGCTGGCTCACAGTTTGTTAGCCTCCAGCTCACACACCTTTGTCTCAGCTCAGGACGGAGGGCTCCAGAGCAAATTAATTTATGCAGCAGCCAAATTGCTCGCTCACCACTTTCACGCCAGTAGCTCACAAAGTAGAATCTTTGCTCACAAGTCTCCCACAGCTTAGAGGCAGCATTGGTGGTGGTTAACCCTACGGAGAACAAAACACAGTTACATATTTGCCCAAACGTGGGGATCCTGGGATGGAAACTCAACCCACCAGAGAGGAAATGAAGGCGGGCCTTCGAGCTGTGCATTCGTGGCTGCATTTTCTTCTGGCGTGGAAGGGCAGGGTGGATCATGGACCTGGACCGAGATTCTGGTTCTGTCTACTGGATTTCGGAAACGTGTGGAGTGCTTGTCTTGGCATTTATGAGTCTGCCATCTGCTCTTTGCAAATCCGTGATGTGCTGCTCAGCTTCTGGACAGGAGCCATCTGCTGGGTGGGATCCTGGGGGCTTCTTTCCAACTCCTTGGGGCAGGGCTCTCTAAGTTATTTATGCCGCTCTGGGCTGATGCTGTGTCAGGGCTTCCAAGCGAATGTTAGCTAACCCTCGGCTTTCAAACCTGTTGGAAGCAACCCAACCGTACTTTTTCA
>NW_015182608.1:0-2968 GCF_001447785.1 Gekko japonicus
CAGAATGAGGAAAGAGATTCAGTCACAATCGCAATTTTCAGTGTCATCAGAGAACTCACACGAGGGAAAAACCTTTTGAATGCACAAATTCCCCAATCCAAGTTGTCCTTCCCACCCCACCTTTAGTTTCTCACAGAGAGAATCAGGAGGGAGAAGTAGGATTCCCTCTTCTTGCTCTTAATGCCACCACCTGTGCATGTGCTGGAAACTACCTGGACTAAGCCGTGGGCCAAGGTGTGCTCCCCCCACATCTTCCTCCTCAGAGCCTCTCCTTGAATTCCTCCATTGAGATTGGGCTGTTATGGCACCAACTGAGAAAATTATCTTTCTGTCTCCTTACTTTATTTTGGAGAGGTCTCCGCAGTAGACTTGATAAGAGGCCCAAAGAGGAAAAATATCCTCCCTCATTCCCAGAGGCTTAATGTGTGTAGAAACGGGTATCTGAAAAGATAAACAGCATCCTGTGAAGCCTCTGTTAAAAGGGATACTTTTCCCCTCCAGGTAGTTGGCATCCCTAGATTAAGTCTTTCTTTATGAATCAGGGAAAACAAAACTTGGCTAAGGAAGAGTCACGGCTCACTAAAGATATTCTTGTTTGTATCAAGGAAATTAGACTTTGTGTTTTCTGTGCTTTGTGGGCTCTTTGAACTCTCCCCACTGTGACTAAGTGGGCTGAAAATTTAGAGATTTGTATTTAAGGGATTTCATTTATTTATTATTTTCGATTTATATCCCGCCTTGCCTGCACAGGCAGACTCAATGCAATAAAACACAGTGCAGATATGCAGTACCATCATATTCCACATAAAACAGCATACAAGTAAAGTGCACATCAGTATAGATGGCGATTGCTGTACAGTTATCCGTTGTAAACAGACCAGCATCCGTAATTGTTCTTAGTGCTCATTCATCAGTGGCGGCTCCTAATCAAAGCCTGGTGGAAGAGCTCCGATTTGCAGGCCCTGCGGAACTGTAAAATGTCTCCCAGGGCCCTGATGTCTCCCGTGAGCTCATTCCACCAGTGTGGAGCCGCCACTGAGAACGTCCTAGCTCTGGTGATGGCCAGCCTGACGACTTTTGGACCAGGGAGAGTCAGGTGATTTTGCAGCCCTGATCTCCGTGCTCTCTGGGGGATATATGGGGAAAGGCGGTCCCTTAGGTAGGCAGGTCCCCGACTATATAGGTCTTTAAAGGTCGAAACCAGGACCTTGAAGTGAATCCGGTATGCTGTTGGAAGCAAGTGCAATGCTTTCAGCACAGGCCAAATGTGCTCTCGTATAGAGAGAACCATCAGCAGCCTGGCAGCTGCATTTTGCACTAGCTGCAGCTTCCGAATTTGGGACAAGGGCAGCCCCATGTAGAGAGCGTTGCGATAGTCCAATCTCGAAGTGACCATAGCATGGATCACCGTTGCGAGGTCATTGCATTCGAGGAAGGGAACCAGCTGCCTGATCAGCTGTAGATGGTAAAAGGCTGCCTTGGCAGTGCCTGCAACCCGGGCCTCCCTTGTTAAGGTGGCATCCAGGAGCACTCCCAAACTCCTGACCCTCAGCGCTGGCACCAATGCAGCCCCATCGAAGGTCGGTAGTGGGATCCCTACCCCCGACCCGCTCCAGCTCGGGCACAGGACCTCCGTCTTTGTCAGATTCAATTTCAACCAGCTCAGTCTGAGCCAGCCCACCACGTCCTGAAGTGCCCGATCCAGGTCATCTGGGGTAGAGTCGGACTGACCGCCCAACAACAGATATACCTGGGTGTCGTCAGCATATTGGTGACACCCTAGCCTGTGCCTCTGGGCAAGGGGGCGCATGTAAATGTTGAATAACATTGGGGATAGCACCAGCCCTTGCGGAACCCCGCAAGTCAGCAGGTGCCTCTGGGATGTCCGATCCCCTAGTGCACCCTCCTTGGAGAAAGGAGACAAGCCATTACAAAGCAAGCCCCTCAATCCCTGTGTCAGCAAGGCGGTGGATCAGTAACTGATGGTCGACCGTGCTGAACGCCGCTGACAGGTCTAACAGCAACAGTACCGCCATGCATTCCCGATCCAGATGCCTCTGGAGGTCATCTGTGAGGGCGACCAGTGCCGTCTCCGTCCCATGGCCTGGACGAAAGCTGGACTGGAAAGGGTCTAGCACAGAAGTATCATCCATAAAGCTCTGCAACTGAATCGCCACCGCTCTCTCCAGCAATTGGCCAAATAGGGCAAATTTGAGACTGGCCAATAATTAGCCAATTCGGCCGGGTCCAAAGATGGGTTTTTTAGGAGAGGGCGGACCATCGCTTCCTTGAGCACCCCAGGGAACAGTCCCTCAGTGAGGGACTTGTTGATAATATCCCTGAGGGCACCTCAAAACGCTTCATGGCCAGCTTTAATAAGCCATGAAGGACACGGGTCAAGGCTGCATGTGGTTGGGCGTGCCGGTGAGAGCAGTCTGTCGACTTCCTCCAGGCTGAGTGGAGTGAAATTATCCAGAATAGGACCAGAAGATGTGCATGGGGCCTTGACTTCACTCACTGTCTCAACTGTGGTGGGGAGATCACGGCGGAGCGACAAGACTTTATCTGTGAAATAGCTCTCAAACGCCTCACAGCCAATATCCAGTTCTCTAGCATTTGGTCTGCCATTTGGCAGATCTGTTAGCGACCGAAGAGTTCTAAACAATTGTGCCAGGCGTGAGCTTGCAGATGCCACCGTAGCCGCATAGAACTCTCTCTTCGCGGCTTTGACTGCCATCTCATAGGATCCAATAAACATCCTATAAGATGCTCTTGTAGCTTCGTCGCCACCGTCTCTCTAGTTGCCTGGACCTTTGCTTCATCAGCCGCAACTCCTGGGTAAACCAGGGAGCCCCGTTGGTCTTCATACCCACTGTATCAACTTGATTATGTAGTTTATATTATGATATGCTTCCTCTGTGTGACTGTGCCATAAGATAAATAACGTGCTTTGTGGGTTTTTTAATGA
>NW_015182609.1:0-2959 GCF_001447785.1 Gekko japonicus
CACACATCCCTTCTCTGCATGAAGGTCCTCGCTTCCTTCTCCGGGCCTGCAGTCCTCTTTAGGATCCTTCCTGGCGTTCGGGGAGGGTCCTCTCCAGGGGGGCTGGACAGGGTAATTCCCCAACGGTTGTCAGAAGGGCTATTACAGTGCCTGTGAGCAGCCCCAGCATTTCTGTTATCAGTGTCACTGGGAATAAAACCCACAGCAGTTTTGATACGTCGTTAGCATAATACACAGATTGCTGCTTCCAGCGGTGGTAATGATATCCCCAGTGCGGGTGTGGGAGGGAGGGCTGGTTCAAAGAAGGGCCTTTCTGTTCACTGCTGGGCCAATTTCACACGTCTCGGGGCACTTTCAGGCTTCTCTCTTGCTGCAGCGGGAAGGCAGCGTTGCCTGTTCTCTCTATCCAAGCAGGGAGGTGGCTTGAAAACTGCATGCATGCCCTTCCTCCGGTTCTTGTGTCGCCTGTCAACCTGGAAACGTTCTGTCGCTTACCTTTTCCCCCCTCGCTGGAGTTGTACGTTTTTAGGAATGGCCTTTTCACATTTCTGCTTCTCCTGCCTGTACAGACGTCTCTTTTGCTCTCTACTAACAGGCCTCATATTTGAAAGGTTAGAAAACTGGGCTAACACGGGGGTGGGCGGGGTTGTTTTCCTAACAATGATTCTGCTGCCGTTAACTCTCGTTTTTCAAAAGTTCTGGGTTTCATTGCTGGAAATCATTGGCATACTCCTGGAAAACAAAGACAGAAATAGGGAGATAGCGATGCCCTGTCAGGACACTCACCAAACAGGGAAAGGCCTCCCTTGAGAATGGCAGTCACGTATACTTCGCCTGATGATGAAAACATTTGAGCATGAGTGTATAACACAGTCTCTCTGCTGACTGAAATGTCAGCTGAGTGGTTCACCAAATGTGGCGGGACTCCAGGGAGCGTCAGAAAACAGGTGGAAACAAACCCCTTTGGGTGCCTAGTAGACCCTGACAGCTTGCAGTCCCTTGGCCTCAATGGGACAGTATCCCACACATTTGGCCATGGGGCCTACTTCCGTGCCCCCTGACACCTCAACCTATTTCTCCTTTGCCTACCCGTGTGCAGGAACGGTGTCCTCCCTCTCTCTAGCATTCTTGCAAAAGCTCTTGGCCCATCCTTTGGAATCTCATTTCCATTGTGATAGATGCCTTCTAGCCCTTTTTTTTAGGAGACCGCCTTCCTCCTGAGTATCTCAGGAGCCAAAAGCAGCAGGAAGGGTTCCCTGGCCCAACTGGCGAGGGAATTCTGTGTTCTGGGCTGCAAGCAGAACATGACAGAGTCGCCTAGGAAGGTGCTGGCAGCCTTTGCCAGGGAGTTGCCAACTGTAGTTTTGGGAAGAGGCCTGGAGATCGGCCCCTGCTTTGCCCTTTTCCTTAGTTCTTCCCTCCCCCACCCCCGAGTCTGGGATGGGCCTGTGCAGAGACGTACCAACTTGTATTCTAACGTATTGCTTAGCAACGTCTGAAGCTTCCCTCCAGCCTGAGGATCCTTGCTCTGAGCCACACGTGGGGGTGTATTTATGGTACGCATTTCAGTGGAACAGTCTGGTCCCCCCTCTGAGATTTAGTTTAGTGTTGGTTTTGTCTTCAGGGGTGAAAAGTACTGGGTTCGCAGCATGGAGGACTCGGACGACGACCTGCGTTTGCACACGTTTATTGTTCTTGACATCGAACTGCAAAACGGCCCTGCAAGGCCAACTATATACACACCCACCCAGCACACCCACCGTCCCATTGGGGGGGGGGGGTGAATTTCCCGCCCAAGTTCCTGTTGTTCTGGGTTGGGGGAACTAGGATCCTCAGTTCCTATTGTCTTGAGGAGCTAAGCTCCTGCCTGTAGCCGCGGACCCCTGCTGGCGGTCCGCGTACATAACAAGGGGGCGGAGTCCCTGCTCCTTCCTCCGGTTTGTTCGAACTGCAGACTGCCGGAGCCCCCTTGTCCTGAAGCCATCTGCTCCCATCCCCGTGTCCCCTGGCTGTCAGGCAGGTGCTGGCGTGAGGACGGCCCTCTCTGTGGCGGGAACCTCTGAGAGCAGGCACCGGAGGGAGCACAGCACCCCTGACCTGCAAGCACGCCACGTGGTGTCAGAAGCGTTTCTGTCACTTCTTTAGGTCTTCAGCACTGTATGGAAAGATCCCGGATTTGAAGCCTCTGCCAGGTTTATCCGCTGGGGGGGATTCAGAGGAGAACTGGGCCTACACTACAAGGTAGTGTTAGCAACACTTTGGATGTTGCCCGTTGGAAGGTGGTGGCAGGGCGATGGCCGGAAAACAAAGCCAAAGGAATGCTGTCGGACTGTGCAGAGGGAGGAGACCTTTTCCTGTTCCGGTGTTCTGTGTTCTGCCTCCCCGTGTCCTGGTCTCCATGGCTACAGCGACGCCATGTGCTGCAGTGGTGCAGGAAGTGTATTTATGGGTCGTCTGCTATGCTTTTGTTGCTCTGATGTTGTCGTGGTCGTGCCATGCAGATACTTTAATCCAGGTTGTGGTCTCCGTGTGGTTGCTCCTTGGTTTGGGCTGGCCTACAATTGTAAACGGCCTGTTGGGGATACATGGAGATGTTGGGGGTGGAGCTTTAAGAAGGTGAGTTTTGGGATGGGGAGGGGCAGAGTCCATCCTCCAAAGGGACCATTTTCTCCAGGGGAACTGATCTCTATTCCAGGAGAGCTCCAGCCACCACCTGGCGGCTGGCAGCCCTACCCCTGGTCTGACTTACGC
Organism: Gekko japonicus; assembly: GCF_001447785.1. Lineage (NCBI taxonomy): Eukaryota > Metazoa > Chordata > Lepidosauria > Squamata > Gekkonidae > Gekko > Gekko japonicus. The sequence goes on from NW_015182609.1 coordinate 2,752, forward strand.
CGTGTTGGAACTCCTGTCTACATGATCCTTTATTAATGAAGTACTGGGGGAAATCGAAGAGTTATTGGCTGTGAAAAAAAGCTGCTCTCAGTGGCAGCCCTTATAACATAAGAAAGAGGGAAATGTTTGTTTGTTTTGTTTGTTTAATTTCTAGCCCACCCTCCCTTGCAACACAAGGCTCAGGGCAGGTTACAAGAATGTGATAAAG
>NW_015182610.1:0-3166 GCF_001447785.1 Gekko japonicus
CCAGGCAAGTCAGATCTCGGAAGCTAAGCGTGGCCCACCCTGGCAAGTATTTGGAAGAGAGGCCTCCAAAGAATACCAGGGTCGGGAGGCAGAGGCAGGTGATCAAGCCACTTCTCTGAACGTCCTGCATGCCCCAGTAGGGGGTGCCAGAGGAGTTGCCAGAGGTCACTATGACTTCCAGGCATGGGCGCGCGTGCATGTGCACACACACACACACACGCAAAAATACCCCCAAAAAAGATGCAAAAAAGCTTGCTGCTCTTTGCTGCAACAGAGGTGATAAGGAAGTCCATTTTTAAAACAAAAGGATGTTTACAGGATGTTGGATTCTGTTCTAGATAGTAGATGCCACACTTGTGTGGCTGGTGTACAGAATGCACTCAGCCCTACTTACAGAATTTGAGAGATTTTCCCTCTCTCTTAATAAATCCTTTCCATGGTAAACAAAGTATGTTACAGAAAGGGAAGGTATGTGTGTTTGCACAGGTATTGCATACGCACAAGCTCTTTTAGTGCTGACTCAAACGGGAACACACACACACCCCCAATTGCTTACCCACTCAAATTTATCTGCATCTTTTAGTAAAATGGGGCCTCTTTCAATTTTACTTGTATCACACTCTACTAAAACGGTTACGTTTTGTGCTTGCCTTGTGATAGTTCTGCTAGTGTTTCCCAAAATAACATGTACTGGCTCTTTGTAACAGTGTCAGATTGTTCCTTTCAGAGCCCTTGTGAATTAGGAGTTGTCCTCTTTTTGATCCACTTCTTGGAAGTGAGGAAGAGCAACCTGGGTGAACAACTGAATTCTAAATGTTGTTCTCTTGTTCCCATACATCCACAGGCGCACATACACACGCATGCCCATATTTTAATTTTTTAAAACTTAATTTATACCCCATCATTCTCCTCACTAGGGACCCAGAGCAGCATGTATCATTTAACCCTTACAACCCTGCCAAGTAGGTTAGGTTGAGAGCGGGTGACTAGCCCAAGGTTACTTCATGAGCTTCCATGGCAGAGTGGGAGATTCAAACCTGAGTCTCCTAGATCTGACACTCTAACCTACTGTACCACACTGACTCTTCATATGTGTCTTGACAATGCTTCTAACAATTGGATTTTCAGTACTGTCTCCTCTCTCATTTGCACCCCAAAAGATGGGGCAGTGGCTCAGTGATAGAGTCTCCGCTTTGAATACAGAAGGTCCCAGGTTCAATCCCTGGCATCTCCATTTCAGAGGACCAGGTAGGAGGTGATGTGAAAGACCTCTTGAGACCCTGGAGAGCTGCTCCCAGTCTGAGTAGATAATACCAGCATTGATAGACCAATAGGTCTGATTCCGTATAAGGTAGATTCATGTCACGTGCTTGCCTCTAGCAATGTTTTTCTTGTTATTTACTCCAGTTCAGTAAGAACATACCTATCTGTCTAGTGCATTTTCATCCTCCCATTCCTTCAGGGAGTTCAGGGTTCCCCCTTATATCTTCACAACAAGCCCTGTGAGGTACCTTAGGCTGAGAAGGAATGACTGGCCCAAGGCCACCCAGTGAGCATCATGGCACAGTGGGGATCTGTCATGTTACTTCGTGTTCCCGTCACTTCTGACTCCCGGGGGGGCGGGGCGGTGAGACTGGGAAGCTAAAGTGAGTAGATTTCAGATGTTGTATTCAGATTAGTCTCTCGTCATCTGGTTCTTTTATTTAAAAAAACCCAACATGAAAGTCAGTTGCACAGAGGAAATCATAAAAATCCTGCCCGTAGCACATCACTTATGACATCTCATGCATGTATACACTGCTGGGTCCTCCAGGAGGCTGCAACTGGCTGTAGATTTCCAGCTCCTATGCAGTGAGTTGTGTATGTAGGATACATGTTGTGCATGTAGAGTGGTTGTGTGCAGCAATCAGTACACGGGATTCTCATAGTGTCCTGTATATTTCTGGTTTCTGAGCAGGGTTTTTGCAATGTATGGAGAGTTCTTTATCTCTTCCACATGTGTGTACATGAACATGTGTGTACACACAAGCATGTACACTGCACCCTTTGAGCTAGTCCTGGAATGGTATTGGCATTCTGTGAAAAACTGAAAAATTGGTTTAACTTACCAGCAGCGCAAGCCCTGAGGAAGAGGAAGGGTCTCTCTGTGTGTGGCTGATAGCAGTGGCCTAGAATATTGGAAAAGGTCAGCTGGTCTTCTCAAGGCAGAAGTCAGACACACCCTGTAAAAACATCCTCTGTAGTCCCTCCTCTCACCCTTTCTATTCTGAGCAAGTTGATTAAGAAAGCAGAGAAAATTGCTTCACTGAGCAGCTGATGCAGCGGTGGGTGATGACTAAACAGCATGACGGGTTCCTGGGATCCGAGCCCCAGGATCGTGGTCCCCTCCCTCCCTTGGCCAGTGTTCAGCTTTATCTTCTGATAACACTGTGGCTTATTTGTGGCTCCCAAGGCCCCAGGTGTTTGTAGAAAGACCGCTTACCAGACTAACGCTGCCTTTTTGCACTTCTGACATGGTTTTAATTTAAGGTACCAAAAGGGCCACACTCAGCGTAACTGAGACACTGAAGTCACCAAGTGATGATCTTAAATGTTACGCTTGGGTCTAGACATCAATCAATGTCTGATGGGGGGGGGGGAGTGGTAGGTGGGTGTTGCTCAACATTGCAGTGCTGGAGATACTTGCAGGCTCATCACCCAGCTCCTAATCCTGTCGCTTCCTTTAAAAAATGAATTTCAGGATGGTTCATCCTGCTCCAGGTTTTTCTTTTTTCTGTCTTCCATATTTGTGTGCTGCCCTTTCTCCAGGGGCAGCATGCAAGAGGTGATCCTGTTTTAATCTCATAACAACCCCATTGTGGCAGATCAGGTAGAGAGACAGCAATGGGGGGGTCACCTGGTGAGGTTTCTGGCTGAAAAAGCATTTGAACCCCAGCCTGTCCAGTTCACATCCATCCTCGACACTTTCTCTATTCCATTGTGTCGAAGAGCCGATAGCACTTTGCTGGAGCTAATCCATATTTTCTTCTTCTTCTTTCTAGGTCACTTTCCATGATGTTGAGAAAGTTGAATGGCTCAACAAGGTGAGAAGCAGTAGACACTGTTCTTTTTCTCCTGTCCGTGATAGTACTGAGTTTGTGGTGGAAAGTGCCATGAGGTCACAGCC
>NW_015182611.1:0-3878 GCF_001447785.1 Gekko japonicus
GGCCGGCGCTTTCCTCCCCGCAGCCCCCGCTGCCTTTCTCGGCCTCTCCTCGCCAACCGGGTGCCACCGCCGCTGCCTTTCTCGCCTCTCCTGCTCGCCGATGGTGGCAGCGGCCGATGGGCGGGAGGCAAGACGGCTTTGGGGGGTGGGGCCAAGGAAGCGGAGGAGGAGGGGAGCGGATTGCCTTCATCAGGGACCAGAGCACTCTTTGATGAGCCTGTGGGCCCCGAGGAGGAGTCTCTGCCTTCCTCCCTTTGCCCCTCTCCTGCAGCTGAGTTGAGCTGAGCCGAGCCCTGCTGTCCCTGGGCGGATGCTGCTGCTGCTGGAGCTGCCCCTCAGTGGCCCAATTCTGGTTTTAACTCACCAAAGTTTGCAGTTTGTCTGTCTGTCTCCCTCCTGGAGGGAGGGGCGAGGGGCCTTCTGCTTGCCTCTGGAGGGGACGGGCGGGGGGGAGCGGAGCGGAGCCATATTGGGAGGTGGAGGAAAGGCCTGAGAGCTTGTGATGCCCCCCTCCCCGGTCCCTGCCCCCCCCACCTCACCTCACCCAGGTGTGTCTTTGGCAGGCCCCCCCGCTCCAGACTCGGCTGCCTCCTCCCCTGCCAGCAATAACGAGTGGGAGCTTGTGCCCCCCCCCAGCCCAGCCCAGCTGCTGCTCTGGACCTTCCCTGCTCCTCACGTGTCCTTGCCACCGGCTCTGCCGCCTTGGGAGAGGGGGTGGATGAGCGAGCGGGTCCCCCCTTTGGACGTGGGGCTCGGAGGAGCGACGCCGCCTGCCTGCCTGCTCAGCAGCCCCGGAGAAGCCCCAGCCTTTCTGCCGCCCTCGATCCACTGAGCTGCCCGCCCTCGGCGCCTCCCTGTCTCTGCCCGAAGTCGCTGGAGCTTCCATCTTTCCTCATGTGCCTTGTAGCCCGTCTCCTCTCTGACGACAATCTTTCGCCAGGCCTGGGCTCTCCTGCTGCTGCTGCTGCCCGCCCCAGACTTGCCCTCCTGCCGGCCACGGCGCTGCAGTGGGGGGGGCAGGGCAGGGGCTGCCCAGGACTCTTTTTTCTATAACGTCTTTTTGGTGCACAGAAATTTCTTGTAATTTAAGCAAGGAGCCGATTCCTGCGGCCAGATTTTTTTTTAATTTAATGGATGTGGATGTAACGCTAGAGAGATTAAAGTTTATTAAATGGTGGAACTCTGCAAAAAAAAAAAAAAGGAAGCAGAGGGGGCCTGTGAAAAGGAAGGCGAAGCTGTCTGGAGGAGCTGGGGGGGGCGTTCAAACTCCAGCTTGGGGAAGGAGATCAGGCTGAGAGCCAGCGAAACCGCCACTGGAGGTAACGACAGAGGGCTAGGCAGCAAAAGCAAAGGCCGCTGGATCGCGGTGAGTTAGTGGCCCCTTCTCCGGCGTGGCGCTTTTATCCTCCCTGTCTGGCTGGCTAGCTGCCGCCGCCTTCTTTCTCTGCCTCTCCTGCCTGGCGGCGGTGGGGAGGGGGGAAGGAGGGCCGGGGATGCGCAGACCCACACACACACACACCGCCCGCTTTCCTCCTCCCCCCACCGCACAGACAACGTCTCCAGGTCCCGCCGGGAGGTTGGCACCTGCGCTCGCCTAGAGCGCAGGCCAACCTCGGGCCGGCCCTGGCTGCAGACGAGGTTGTTCTGCCATGCTGAGGCCACAGTGGAGTGGCTCTGCCCACTCCCCCCCCCCAAGCATTCCTCTGGAATGGAGAGCCAGTTTGGTGTAGTGGTTAAGTATGCAGGTTAATCTGGGAGAACTGGGTTTGATTCCCCACTCCTCGACTTGCAACTGCTGGATTACCTTGGGCAAGCTATAGTTCTGACAAGAGCTCTCCTTGTAAGAGCTCTCTCAGCCCCACCTACCTCACAGGGTGTCTGTTGTGGGGAGGGAAAGGGAAAGGAGTTTGTAAGCTGCTCTGAGACTCTAAGTGAAGGGCGGGGTATAAATCCAATCTCTTCTTCTTCTTCTTCTTCTTCTTCTTCTTCTTCTTCTTCTTCTTCTTCTTCTCTGCTTGCATCAGTTGATAGCGGGCCACATAACAGCCCTGGATGGGATGGTTCTGACCCCTGGGCCTCATATTTGACACCTCTGGTCTAGTGTTTTATCTCTGGTCACATCAATTTGGCTCAGTTCTTCAGACTCCCTTCCTCAAGATAGGGGCTGTGGCATGGGTATGTACCCCACACTTTCCACAGTGAACACAGAAGCAAAGAAGTCATTGAGCTTCTCTGCCATCTCCCCATCTTCCTTTAGCAATCCCTTTCTTCCTTTGTCATCCAAAGGCCCCACTGCTTCTCTGGCTGGTTTCCTGCTCCAGATATATTTTTAAAAATGTTTATTGTTCAACTTGATGCTTTTAGCAACTCGCTCCTCAAAATCTCTTTTTGCATGCCTTACTATTGACTACATTTCTTTTGCCAGAGCCTCTGGTCCCTCCTGTTCAATTCACTGAGGCAGACCTTCCACTTTATAAAAGAAGCCTGGTTATTTTTTATAGCTTCTTTGACTTGCTTTGTTAACCACGCAGGTCTTCTTTTAGACTTGGCAGTGCATTTCCTAACCTGTGGAATACATTGTATTTGGGCTTCAATTAAACCTGATCACCTTTTTGTCTGGATGTAACTGGAAATGAAAACTGATATCATTCTAATTTTGTTTAAGCCCTATCCTCAATGCTTTGCATGCAAATCCCTGTGTTGCACATTGGAATGAGTGTGAAGGTTGCACAGGTGCTTTACAATTGCCTCTTAATCAGTGTTCCCTCTAAGCTGAGTTAATGTGAACCTGCTCACAGTTTTTTAGCCTCCAGCTCACAGATTCTTGTCTTAGCTCAGGAAGGAGGGCTCCAGAGCAAACTGATTGATGTAGTAGCCAACTTGCTCACTTGCAACTTTAAAGCTGGCAGCTCACAAAGTGGAATTTTTGCTCACAAGACGCCACAGATTAGAGGGAGCGTTGCTCTCAATGTTGGTACATGATTGAATATTTCTATGGCACTGCACATGTGACATTCTTTCAGATACCTATGACTCTCAAAATAATGAACATTTTAAAAACTAATGCTTAAAAAATATTTTGCTAAGATTTGATTGCTCTGCTCACAATTAAGAAGAATTGCTTGGAGAAATTTAGAATAAGTTTGCAAGCTTAGAGTAAGGTTTCAGAGGGTTAGGCATGTTAGTCTATTGCACCAAAAATGCACAGGAGTTTTATGGCAGTTTAAAGGCTAACAAAATTTCATTGCAGTCAAATATTCATGGACTGGAGCCCACTTCTTCAGATGCAATGAATAGATCCTCACTAGGAATCTATTTAATGCAGAGGTGTAAAAAAAAAAAAGCAACAAGGGGGCCAAGGGTTCCTAAGATGCAGGAAGAACACTATGAAATGTAATTATGTAAAATACAAATCTAATCAGGCATCTACCAGCTGGCCTCCCTATTGCTGCTACATGAGATCATCCCATTTATTTCCCGGCTGCAGAAACTGGAATTAAATGTATGCCCATTCTAAACATTTTAAATTGGTTTTACTGTATTATTTGATTGTATTATTTTAGATTGTATTATATTTATTGTTGTGAGCTGCCCTGAGCCCATTTGCGGGAAGGGCGGAATATAAATTGAAATAATAAATAAATAAAATCACAGAGGTTATCCACCAGTTATGCTGAGCTAGTTAATGCTTGTATCGAGTGAGAAATCCCAAGTCTTCTGTCAAGTTGGGGCTGCAGAAAGTAGCATAGTATAGTGAATGCTCTCTGTATTTTTCTAGAATAGATCTTTCATGATTATATTTTACTCTGTACCATCTGTGTTTCATTAATTTTCGTATTCCTGCATAAAATGACTGCTGCATGAGCATCCACAATTAG
>NW_015182612.1:0-2731 GCF_001447785.1 Gekko japonicus
TAGGGCTTTGAGACTGAAAGCAGCCCCTTGGGAGAAGGTGCTAGCTAGCGTAGAGACTACTGCATGTGCACCTGAGAAAAGACCAAAGTCTGTCACCTTGTGAGTTCAGTGCTGCCATCGGATCTGTCTAAAAAAGTCCCAGTCTCTGGATTCAACATCATCGCACCATAGTGCTTTGGAGCCACCATATAAAAAAGCTAAGTCCACGTTGAAGCACCAAAAATCTTTGGCCTCTAAAAAACACACTGAACCTGAGACTGCTCTCTGTGTTCTGGAACCAACAGTATCAGATCCCATTGTACTAGACGAGGAACCATCATCATCACTGCCTCTGAGTACACCATCCCTGCATATACAAGGACTCAATGACTCCATTTCAGAAGGTGAGCTCCTCCTGGAACAGGCCCCAGAATATAGCTCAGCACTGGGTGATGTTTATTCCCAGGCAATGTTCCTACCTACCTCAGTTCTATTCAAGCCTCCTCTGCTATCAGTTACATTGGTGCAAGGCCTGACACAGTGGCCATCTTCAGAATCAGAGGAGATGGAAGGATCAATGCAATCAGATACTGGCTCTGAGTTTCCATCAGATCCATCCTCAATGCTGCAGTAGCTGACACTACAGCAGGTTCTCCAAATGAAGTCCTTTGTCTCTATGTGGAGCAGATGCTCTGCATGGCAAAATCCTTAGACATGGATGTGCATTCAACAAATCACCAACCCCAACAAATCTGTATGGGAAAAGCCAGTGTCCATCCCATCTACCTCAAGGAAGGTGGATAATATGTACAAAGTAGGCCACAAGAATTTTGGATATTTGTTCACACATCCACAACCATCCTCACTAGTAGGAGATGAGGTCCAGTCACGGTCCAGGCAGGGAGTGAATTCAGTGCCTTCAGATAAAGAAGGGCATAAGCTAGATGCTTTGGCACACAGAAATTATTCATTAGCATAATTGAATATGAGAATTGCCAGCTATCAAGTTATTGTGGCAGTGTATGAACTTCTTTTAATGGGAATGTATGACCACGTACTTGTAATTGCTTCGAGACGATAAACATAACTTAGCTAGGGGTTCCAGGCAGAAGCCATAAAACTATATCGGAGTAGCAGATGAATGTGGGGAGACATGCAGCAGACTGGCAGATCTCTTGGAGTCACAGCCCATTCACAACAACAGGCCACAGGAGAGCAGCTTCCAGGTCCTCCTTCTATCAATCCCAGTAGAGCTACCAGAGGTGCTCCCACTTTACCACTTTCAACATCCATTTATGATGTCCCACACTCAGAGCAGAAAGCACCCAGGGCATCAGTAAACAAAGCCTTCCCAACAACATTCTCCAAAGAAATCCCAAAAGGACATGAACGGATGTTTTGACTATCCCTTTAGAGGGATGTGGTAACCCCTGTCATTTTAGATAAACTGAAACCTTTTTTATGACCTTTGGGAAGAAATAACCACAGACAAGTGGATTCTTTCAGTTGTAAAAAGGGTTACTGCTTGGAATGGGTCTCTAGACCTCCACTGAGGGACCCTAGTACTTGTATCTCTTGTGGTTCTCCACAGTTATTGTAAGTGCTGCAAGATCTTCTTAATAAAGAGGCCATTGAGGAAGTTATTGATGTTAATGAGCACAAAGGGTTTTATTCACATTTTTTCATGATTACTAACAGGAGTGGTGTCATCTGACCTATCCTTAACATAAGGCAGTTGAATTGTTATTTACAAGTTAGAAAGTTCATCATGGTTACAGTTCCTGTTTTTCTACAGTTACTTGAATTAAACATTTTCTTTGCTGTTCTGGATCTGAAGGATGTCTGCTTTCACATAGTGATACATCCCTCTCATAGAAAAGTCTTATGTTTTGCATGTGCAAGATCGTTCTACCAGTACACCGGTTTTACCTTTCCGGTAAGGCATTTTGTGCATTCATAAAGTGCATGTCAGTGGTTGTGGCCTACCTTCACACAGAAGGATGTACCATTTTTAGGGATGAGCACAAACCAGCTCATGAACATGGTGAATTTTGGATGGTTCATAGTTTGCAAAGTAAAGCTCATGGCACGTAAACCAGCATGAACTTTCCAGCTATTCATGGAAGTTCATGCCAGTTCGTGAATGGATACATCTCCAGACAGACTGTCTCTACTCAATCAAAATGTTTACACAACCTCAAAGCAATAATTGGGGGGCATATAGATGAGCATCTGGGGGAGGTCCCCTGTGACTTTGATGTCTCTAGGGTGCACGGGATCCATTCTATAAACTCCTGAACCTGCGCCTGTCAAAATGACCATCTGTCAATTACAGGCGGTCATTTCCCCAGAAAGTACTTGCTTATTTTTCAGATCTGGTTTGGGACCAGATCTTTCAGGTGCAGACATACAACAACACAGCTAAGTATTACATGAACAGACAGGACAGAACACTGTCACTCTTCCTATGCAATGAAGCAGTGGGCATTTGGGAATGGGCAGCTCATCACAAGGTGATATTGCAGGCCATACACATAGCAGGGGTCGACAACCTACAGGCAGACACCCTCAGCAGGGTGTTTACTACCCACCATGAATGGTCCATAGTGGACAAGTACCTTTTACTTGTGTTCCAACAATAGACCTTTTTGCAATGTTGGAGAACAAGAAGGCCCATCTTTTTTGTTCCAGGGCAGGCAAATACCCAGCATCCCTGGGAGACGCCTTTCAAATTCCTTGGAGATTTTCCCTC
>NW_015182613.1:0-5016 GCF_001447785.1 Gekko japonicus
CTGACCAATGCAGTGTGCAGCAGGACTAGAACATCTTGCCATTTGGATGTAAACGCCTCTCTTGCTACACCCCAGGATCACATTAGCCTTTTTTGCCGCTGCATGGCACTGACTGCTCACATTTACCATACAGTCCACCCATATCCCAAGCTCCTGTTCAGCCTCCTCCTGACCAGCTCCCATCTGCCTTGTTGGCTTCCTTCAGCAGAGATCTATTTAGGATGCTGGGAAGGGGAGGTTCGGAGCCGGGCTCTGTGGAAGCCACCAGCCTATAAAAGGGAATTTGTGCCTGTTTATTAGGAAATGAATCCCGAGCTTCCTGGCTCCACAGCTGGGCTGGACGGCCTCTGAGTCATTCGGGGCCACCAAGTGGCCTCACCTCTTGCACCTTTCCCATGTGGGTAATCAGGCCAGCTCCTTCCCACCCGCTGCAAAAACAAAAGTCCGGACTTTGCTCGCTCCATGCAAGGACGGACCCTGCATGCTGACTGAGCCCTGCTGCACGTCTGTTGGTGCCGACTGCAATCGGCCGTGCGTTTCTCCAAGGAGCTGTTGCCGGGAAGCAAAGGGTGGGAGGTGTTTGGGGGTTTTTTGTCCTGCTTTCAGTTTTTAAAAATTGGTTTTTAAGGGGCAGTATCAAGGGGTATTGGAGCTGCAGTGGCTCAAGTGGTTAAGACACTGAACTGCAGGCTGGAAGGTCGGTAGTTCAGCAGTTCGAGACCCGAGTGTGCCGCATGACGGAGTGAGCTCCCGCCTCTGGTCTCTGGTTCCAGCTCCTGCCAACCTAGCAGTTCGAAAGCAAGAAATTCCCAGTAGATAAATAGGCACCGCTTCGGTGGGAAGGTAGAAGAAGAAGAGAAGAGATTGGATTTATATCCCGCCCTTCACTACCCAAAGGTGTCTCAGAGCAGCTCACAATCTCCTTTCCCTTCCCCTCCCCACAACAGATACCCTGTGAGGTAGGTGGGGCTGAGAGAGCTCTTGACAGAAACTGCTCTTTTTCAAGAACAGCTCTTATCAGAACTACGGCTTGTCCAAGGTCATCCAGCAAGTACAAGTACTTGAGGAGTGGGGAATCAAACCCGGTCCTCCCAGATTAGAGTCCGCGCACTTAACCACGACACCAAACTGTTTCCTTGTGCCTTGGCGTTTAGTCATGCCGGCCACATGACCATGGAAACGTCTTCAGACAGTGCTGGCTCTTTGGCTTGGAAACGTTGATGAGCACCGCAACCTTAGAGTCGGATTTGACTGACTTTCGAGCAACAGAAACCTTTGCATATCAATGGGTATTTATCTGTATCTCAATATGGTTTTTTTCCTGTATTTATCTGTATTTCAATATGTATTGCACCTCTTCCTCTAAGAGCCACTGGAGAGGATCCACTATCTGTTCTTGTCTCCCCACAACAACCCTGAAAGGTAGGTTAGGTAGGGAGAGAGGGAGACAGAGAGACAGAGAGAGAGCCAATTTTGTGCAGTGATAAGAAGCACAAATTATAATCTGGAAGAACTGGGTTTGATTCCCCCCACTCCTCCTCCACATACAACTGCTGGTGTGACCTTGGGTCAGTCACAAGTTCTTTCAGAGCTGTTCTCTCAAGGGCAGTCCTTGCGAGAGCTCTTTCGGCCCCACCTGCCTCACAGGGTGTCTGTTGTGGGGAAGTGAAAGGAGATTGTAGAAGAAGAAGAAGAGATTGGATTTATACCTCGCCCTTCACTACCCAAAGTAGTCTCAGAGTGACTTACAAACTCCTTTCCCTTCCCCTCCCCACAACAGGCACCCTGTGAGGTAGGTGGGCCTGAGAGAGCTCTGACAGAACTGTCCTTGAGAGAACAGTTCTGACAGAACTATGGCTTACCCAAGGTCATCCAGCAGGTGCAAGCGGGGGAATGGGGAATCAAACCCGGTTCTCCCAGATTAGAGTCCGCGCACTTAACCACGACACCAAATTGGCTCTCGTTGTAAGCCGCCCTGAGACTCCTTCAGATCGTGAAGGGCGGGCTACGAATCCAAAACAAAACTAGATCGTGGTCACTTTAGCAAGGAGAAAGGATTTGAATCTGGATCCCTTCACATACCATGTAGCCCAGGGTTCCCCAACATGATACCCTCGGACCCTTTTATTGGTGCCTGCCCAGTGTTTATAGAAAGCAGGTGGAGCCAGGTGGAGCTTTTGCCCAAGGAGGCTTCTGACTGGACACTGGAGATTTGATTGGCTGTGCAGATTAGTTTAAACGGTTGCTTTGGGAACAGCGGCCACCACAATATGAGGATCTTCACTGTGCACGTTAAAGGAAGCTACGACAGACATTTTGTGGCTGGTTCTGCCTTCCATGGCAGCCATGCATGGATTTACCAATAAATTTGTTGACACCCTCATAAGAACATAAGAACATAAGAGATGCCAATTTTGGATCAGGCCAAAGGCCCATCCAGCCCAAAACTCTGTATCACAAAGTGGCCAGAAGTACCAGGTGCCATCAGGAGGTCCACCAGTGGGGCCAGGACATTAGAAGCCCTCCCACTGTTGACCCCCCCCCCCCAAGCACCAAGAAGACAGAGCATCCCTTGCCCCAGAGTCCCTATCTATACCTTGTGGCTAATAGCCACTGATGGACCTCTGCTCCATATGCTTATCTAATTCCCTTTTGAAGCCGTCCATGCTTGTAGCCGCCACCACTTCCTGTGGCAGTGAATTCCATGTGTTAATCACTCTTTGGGTGAAGAAGTACTTCCTTTTATCCGTTCTAACCCGACCGCTCAGCAATTTCATGGAGTGCCCACGGGTTCTTGTATTGTGAGAAAGGGAGAAAAGTACCTCTTTCTTTACCTGCTCTTTCCCATGCATAATCTTATAAACCTCGATCATGTCACCCCTCAGTCGTCTTTTCTCCAAGCTAAAGAGCCCTAAGCGCTTTAACCTTTCCTCATAGGGAAAGTGTTCCAACCCTTTTATCATTCGAGTTGCCCTTTTCTGCACTTTTTCCAAAGCTATAATATCCTTTTTAAGGTGTGGTGACCAGAATTGCACACAGTATTCCAAATGAGGTCTCACCATTGATTTATATAGGGGCATTATTATATTGGCTGATCTGTTTTCAATACCCTTCCTAATAATCCCCAGCATAGCATTTGCCTTCTTTATTGCAGTCACACACTGTCTCGACATTTTCAGTGAGTTATCTACTACAACTCCAAGATCTCTCTCTTGATCTGTCTCTGCCAGTTCAGACCCCATCAATGTGTATTTATATTTAGGATTTTTGGCTCCAATGTGCATCACCTTGCACTTGGCCACATTGAACCCCATTTGCCATGTTGACGCCCACTTGCCCATCTTTGACAGATCCCTTTGGAGTGCCTCACAATCCTCACTGGTTTTCACCACCCTGAACAAGTTCGTATCATCCGCAAATTTAGCCACTTCACTGCTTACTCCCAACTCCAAATCATCAATGGAGTTAACCCTCTATTAATTAATGTATTTATTTATTTAAATATTTATTCAATTTGTACCCCCCCCCCCTGCGAGCGGACTCAGGGCAGCTTACACAGTTGGTACAAAAATACCCGTAAAACCACATAAAATCATGTCAAAACAATTCAGATGAATCATAAAAGCATAAAGTGCTAATAATCCTTCATTAGTTACTTAAGGTGGCGTAAAATGTTTGCAAGCGGACAGTCCAGCTCAGTGGTCTTCTTGAGTCACACGGTGGTATGGGCCACATGTTAAGGCTAAGGGCCGGGCTCGTTGATGGTAATGGTCAGGGTGGCTCCTAGTTGAAAGCCTGTTGGAAGAGCTCCGTCTTGCAGGCCCTGCGGAACTGTAGAAGACCCCACAGAGCCCTGATCTCTACCAGGAGCTCATTCCACCAGTATGGAGCTGCCACTGAGAAGACCCTGGCCCTGGTAGTGGCGAGCCTGGACTCCTTGGGGCCCAGGAGGGTCAGTCGATTCTGTGACCCCGACCGTAGTGCTCTATAGGGCAGGGGTCATTTCTTGCAGGAGCACACAGGAGCGGAGCTCTGGCACATGCAACAAGCCCCGCCCCCTGTTCCTTCTCTCCCTCTCTCTTTCCCTCCTTCTTTCCTTCTATTTCTTTCCTTCTTTCTTTTCCTCCTTTTTTCCTTCTTTCTTTCCCTCCTTCTTTCCTTCTCTCCTCCTTTCATTCCTGTTTCCCTCCTTATTTTCGTCTCTCCCTCTGTCTTTCCCTCTCTCCCTCCTTCTCTCTCTCTCTCTCTCTGCACAAATCTGGGTGAGGGCAGATCTGTGTGTCTCCCCCCCCCAATAGCTAGCAATCCAAAACAGTCCAGTGGCACCTTTAAGACCAGGTTATATTCAGGTACAAGCTCTCCCTCCTCTGCGAGGACAGATCTGCACGTCCCCCCCCCAATAGCTAGCAGTCTAAAACAGTCCAGTGGAGCCGGAGCGGTGGGTGTTGCCTTCTGACACACTTCCAGTGATGTCAAGGGGCGCGGCGTATGCAAATAAGTCATGCTAATGAATTATGCTAATTAGCTTCTGCACCTCTTTTTCTACGAAATGACCCCTGCTATAGGGTTTATACGGGGAAAGGTGGTCCCTCAGGTATGTCGGACCTGGCCATATAGGGCTTTAAAGGTAAGCACCAGCACCTTGAAGCGAATTCGGTATGCTATTGGCAGCCAGTGCAATGCCTTCAGCACAGGCTGGATGTGCTCCCACCTGGGGAGGCCCATCACAAGCCCGGCCGCCGCATTCTGCACCAGCTGCAGCTTCCGAATTTGCGACAAGGGCAGCCCCATGTAGGGAGCGTTACAGTAGTCTAGTCTCGAGGTGACAATCGCGTGGATCACTGTGGCCAGGTTGTTGCGGTCGAGGAAGGGAACCAACTGCCTAATCAGCCGAAGATGGTAAAAGGCCGACTTTTAATTTAATAAATTTAACATCCTAATAGATTTTTGTTTTGTTTTATGTTATGGCAGACTAACACTGCTACCTCTTTGTGATAACAGTGCAGGCAACTGGGT
>NW_015182614.1:0-4048 GCF_001447785.1 Gekko japonicus
AAAAACAAAAAAGGCTTCAGGAAAAAACGAAAAAAACCCACGGTTTCCCCCCCGAATTTTTCTGTTTTTTTTCTGGGCCTTCACATCTCTAAGATGAACAGAGGTGGTTTGCCACTTCCCTGGTGGTCTCCCATCCAAGTACTACACAAGGCTGACCCTCCTTAGCTGGAGATTGGCCCAGATCAGGCTAGCCTGGGCAATCCACTAGGGCCGGAAATGCATGATGTACTTTTACATGTATTTGAGCGCTGGAGATGCAGGAAGTTTATCTGAAGGGATATGAATATTTGGATGGGTGACTTCCAAGGAATGGCGGGGTTGTGACGCAGAGGTAGGCAATGGCAAAATCACCTCTGAAATGTTTCTTGCCTTACAAACAAGTGTAGCTCGCCATGTAACGGTGCAGAACGCTGAAAGAGCTAGAACTTCTTGTTGCCAGACAATCTTAGGATCACCTGGCTATTCTACACACACTGCTGTATGATAATTAATTCTGAGATCTGGACAGATTAAGCTAGCCTGGGCCATCTAGGTCAGGGTCCTTTGCTGGAATGAATTCCAGCTCCTACCACAGCCACGTCAAGCAGCACCTGATGCAAGGAGGAGGTATCAGTAGCTTGTCAAAAAAAAGAAAAATCCACCATTGACGCCAGTGTTTGCGGAGAAAATCCTACTGCATTTTCTTGCTCCGAAGACTAAATTTTGTCCAAAAAACCCCATTGTTAATCCAGAGATGAACATACGAACATAAGAGAAGCCAATGCTGGATCAGGCCAATGGCCCATCCAGTCCAACACTCTGTCATACAGTGGCCAAAAAGACCAGGTGCCATCAGCAGGTCCAGGACACTAGAAACCCTCCCACTGATGCCCCCCCCTCCAAGCACCAAGAATACAGAGGGTCACTTGCCCACCAGACAGAGAGTTCCTATCTATACCTTGTGGCTCATAGCCACTGAGGGACTTCTGCTCCATATGTTTATCCCATTCCCTCTTGAAGCCGTCCATGCTTGTAGCTGCCACCATCTCCTGTGGCAGGGAATTCCATGTGTTAATCACCTTTTGGGTGAAGAAGTCCTTCCTTTTACCTGTTCTAACCCGACTGCTCAGCAGTTTCATGGAGTGCCCACGAGTTCTTGTATTGTGAGAAAGGGAGGAAAGGATTTCTTTCTCGACCTGCTCTATCCCACGCGTATTCCCATAAACCTCAATCATGTCACCCCATCAGCCGTCGTTTCTCCAAGTGTTCCATCCCTTTTATCATTCTAGTTGCCCTTTCCTGCACTTTTCCCAATGCCATAATATCCTTTTTGAGGTGTGGGAAGATTCTGGAGAGGGAAGGCGGGAGACACGCGCAAGAGGGATCACAATGTGTGGTTTCATTTGCGTCGATAAATTTCAGGTGGGTGGTCATGCACCTTGAAGACCAAGAAGATTCTGAGAGTCAGGTATCGAACAAAGCGCAAACTGCACTGGCTGCCTACTGAGTACTGGATCTGTCTCAAGGGGCTGGCGCTCACCTTCAAAGACCTATATACGGCCAGGGGCCTGGAAGGTCAGTAGTTCATCAGTTCGAGACCCGAGTGTGCCACATGACGGAGTGAGTTCCATCTCTAGTTCCAGCTCCTGCCAACCTAGTAGTTCGAAAGCAAGAAATTGCAAGTAGATATAGGTACCACTTCAGTGGGAAGGTAACAGCGTTCCGTGGACCTTGGTGTTTAGTCATGCTGGCCACATGACCACGGAACCGTCTTTGGACAGCGCTGGCTCTTCGGCTTTGAAACGGAGATGAGCACCGCAACCCTAGAGTTGGACTCGACTGGCTTTCGAGCAAGGGAACCTTTACCTTTAATCAGCATCTCCTGGTGGTCCCCGGCCCCAGGGTCGTCCGTCTTGCCTCGACTAGGGCTTTTTCGGCCCTGCCCCCCACCTGGTGGAATGAGCTCCCAGACGAGATCAGGGTCCTGCGGGACCTCTTACAGTTCTGCAGGGCTGGAAAGATGGAGCTCTCCCACCAGGCTTTTAATGGAGGCAGCGGGCGTCCTCCCTCTATCTATCGGGCCTCCCCTTCAGTGGATCAGATCTGTGTAACATCTGGAACCCCAATCTGCGATAGACCTCATCTGCTGAGGCATGGGTTAGAGATGTAGGAATTACGATTGTATTTTATTTGATGCATTTTAATGGGTTTTTTAACTGTATATACTATATCGGATGGAACCCGCCCTGAGCCAGCTATGCAGGGAGGGCAGGAATCAAATCTAATAAAATAAAGAATAAAAAAATATTGTTCTCTAAGGTGTTATTGGACTCGTACAGCTGGGTTCTGCTGAAGAAGAAGAAGAGAAGAGACTGGATTGATGGCCCCCCTTCACTACCCGAAGGAGTCTCAGAGCGGCTTACAATCTCCTTTCCCTTTCCCTTCCCCTGGGCAGAGAGAGCTCTTTTGAGAACTGCTCCCGAGAGAACAGCTCTGAGAGAGCTTGTGACTGACCCAAGGTCACACCAGCAGCTGCATGCGGAGGAGCGGGGAATCAAACCCGGTTCTCCCAGATCAGAGCCTGCGCTCCGAACCACAACACCAAACATACAAACAGTGAAACCGGGGGACCATGTGGGACCGTGTGGCGTAGCAGTTAGACTGCCAGGCTAGGACTAGCAAGAGCTGGGTTCAAATCCCCACTCAGCCATGAGACTCCTGAGGGAAGCTTGAGCCAGTCACACTCTCTCAGCCTCGCCTACCTTACAGGGTTGTTGTGAGGATAAAATGTGGGGTGGACTATGAAGGAGAAGGAGGAAAACGAGGAGGAGGAGGAAGAAGAAGAAGTGGAGGAGGTGGAGGAGGAGGAGGAGATTGGATTTATACCCGGCCCTTCACTGGGAGTCTCAGAGCAGCTTACAAACTCCTTTCTCTCCCCTTCCCCACAACAGACACCCTGTGAGGCAGGTGGGGCTGAGAGAGCTCTGACAGAAACTGCCCTTTTTCCAGAACAGCTGTTATCAGAGCTAAGGCTTGCCCATGGTCAGCCAGGTGCGAGTGGAGGAGTGGGGAATCAAACCCGGTTCTCCCAGATAAGACCACTTAACCACTACACCAAACTGGCTCTACAAGTACAGCTTGGAGAGTATTTCATACCTTATGGAAAGGGTCCGTCCCCCCCCGACAATAGGATTTCTTGTGTTCTCCACGTCGGGTATGGACACCCAGTCCGCGCGCTTAACCACTACACCAAACTGGCTGCTTTGGGCTCCTTGGAGGAAAGTGAAGGTAAAAAAAAGGACTAGACAGATCGATGGAGTGGGGGTGGTGGGGCAGCATGTGGTGCATCCGACTGAAGGGCATTGGTGGGAACTGATGACCCCCCTAGTTGAATTCTAGCTGTTCAGAAGACCGACACGCAGGCCAGAAGAGAGCAACGTCAGAGCGGGCGGCCAAGGGAGGGAGATGCCCCTTCATCCTGCCGTCTTGTCCATCTGGCCCACGTCTCAAACGCAGGCCCCGCTGCTCACACCCGCTGCTCACAGGTGGATGCGAGCAGGTCCCGTTCAGGGACTGTCGAAAGTGCCCCGCCTCATTCCTGCCGCTTCTTCCTCAGCCGCCTGCCAGATGGAGCCAGTTGGCGTGTGTGGCCATGTGAGGGGGTGTGTGTGCCGTGCCAACAGGGAGAGGCGGGCTGCAGGCTGGCATCTCGCCCCCCCCCCGGCCACTCCCCCCCTCCCACAACACAGCCAAATATCACGCATCTTCAGCCAGAGTGGAGGGTGTAAAGAACAAATAAAGGGAAAGTTTTCCATTTTGCAAACTGGGCTGCAATGCAGCAAGGGGTGAGCAAGGAGGAGGGTCCGGGGCTTGGAAGGCGGGGAAAGAAAACTGCTGGCCGAGATGTGAAGGTCCTGAAATGGTCCAAAGCAGGCGCAGACATAGAGTCAGGGTGGTGTAGGGTTCCCAGCTCTGGTCTGGGCAATTCCTGGAGACCTGGGGACAGTGCTGGTGGAAGGGCCTTGGCTGAGTGGTAGAGTTCCCAGGTTCAATCCCCGGCGCCTCCAGT
>NW_015182615.1:0-2830 GCF_001447785.1 Gekko japonicus
AGTTATTCTAGTGTCCCACCTACTCTTCTAATATGCGTTAACATAATGTTTGATTTCCATTGAGGCACATGTGACTCTAGAGCAGTGGTCCTCACTCTGCAGCTTGTAGAGAGTCAGATCTGCAGTTTCCTTCAACCAAAAGAGACTTCCAACCAGGGTTCCCGCTAAGCTGAGTTAGTGTGAGCTACCTCACTGTTTTTTAGCCTCTGTGATATGCGTTAACATAATGTTTGATTTTCTTTTTAAAGAGTCATATTTGGTTCTCCATTGAGCCACATGTGACTCTAGGGCAGTGGTCCTTACTCTGCAGCTTGTAGAGAGTCAGATCTGCAGTTTCCTTCTACCAAAAGAGATGCATTGACTTCCAACCCTGGCGTGAAGCAACCTGCCCCTCAGGGAGGCCTTCACCTTACCTGTTCTTCCAGTAACAACTGTTTCAAGGTGGGAACCACCTGTCAGCCACAAGCACCACTGGGCAATGGCCCTGTCCACTTACCTGGCCCATGTTTCATGGGGCATACTGGGGGACCACGGTCAGAAGATCCACATGAGGTATGTCCAAGAGCCTCATGTGGCTCCCAGGCCACTGAGTATCTGTGCTCCAGAGTCACAAGTTGCAAATCTCTGCCATAGACTGTGCACCGAAGTATTCATTCACCTGGCTGAGGCTCTTCATCCTGGAGTAGAGTAACAGGTGCACAAACAGCCCTTCCTTGCACACGTAAGGTAACCAGCAGCACAGATCCCCGGGGCAGACAGCTGTACATCCATGGTTTTAATTTGCATTATTCCTTCCCCCTTTTTTTTGAAAGGGAAAGAATCGCTTGAGGTGGGGCATTTGAGCATTCTTTTTCTGCATGCAGGTAGTAAGATTTTGCTGCAAGAAGGTGGTTTACACTTGCATGAAGCGCAGTCGTGGTTGTTTTGACTCACTTGATGAGAAGGTTTTAGGAGGGGAGGGGGGGAATGTTTGTCAAATGCAGCATCCAGTGGGGATATCTCAGATCTGGTTCCTGGGCAATTAAGAGTGCAGCAAAAGGAGTGGAAATAGAAGCCTGACACCAGCAAGAGCCAGGCTTCCAGCTGCTCGACTCAGTGAGCAATCCTGAATTTCCCATAAAGATCCAAAAATGTCACCTGACTCACGGGTGTACATCGCCGCCTTTGGCTGATGCAGTTTGTCTCCTGGGTTTTGCCAAACCAGAGTGAAGTAGGATCATGCGGGATCAGGCTATCCGTCCTTCTGGCTCCACCCTGTCGACTTTTTGGGGTCTCAGGCAGAGCAAGGTCTTCCCTACTACCTGAAACCTTTTAACAGTAGATGCCAGGGGGACCTCCTGCAAGTTTGCAGCAGGAAATAACTAATTTGCTTGTCATGCTTGGGGAAGGAGGGATAGTGTGGACTCACTTCAGGGTTTTCTCTGGCTAAAATAAAATGAGCACCTAATGCATATTCTGCCCGTTTCCCTATTTACTAGAGACCGTAGCTGTCTGAAGCTGTTACGAGGTATGTTGAGATCAGTGCTTGTAGAGGGGCAGTGGGTACCTGTGGATGTTCACCAGCTTGTGAGCATGGCGTCCACATGTGTAGGAAGCATACCTGCATAGGAACCCTCCCCGTGATGCAGATCATCCAGAAAAGCAGCATTCCCGTTCATGGGGAGGGGGCCTGTGCCTGCAGACTCCACGCTCATGGGCTAGGGTTGCCCACCTCCGGGTGGTGGGAGGAGATCTCCTGGGATGACAACTGATCTCCAGGCAACGGAGATCAGTTCAGCTGGAGAAAACGGCCACTTTGGAAGGTGGACTCTATGGAATGATCCCTCACTGAAGTCCCTCCCCTCTCCAAACCCTGCCCTCCTGGCTTCACCCCCCCAATCTCCAGGTATTTCCCAACCCAGAGCTAACCCTATCACAAGTGGACCACTGCGCATAGGTGGAGGGGGCAGCATAAACACACTGATTTCAAAATGTGAGCTTTCATTTTTTGTTTATTTATGCTCTGTCCCCCCGTCCCCTGCCGCCGCTGCCCAATTGGGACCCAAGGCAGCTAGCAACATCTCTCTTCTCTCTTCCATGTTATCCTCACAACAACCACCCTGTGCGGTAGATTAGGGCGAGAGAATGGGCCACGATCACTCAGCAAGCTTCCTTGTTTGGGGGTGGGGCATGCAAGCCCGATTCTCCCAGATCCTAGTTTGACACTGATGCAGAAGGTAATGAGATCAGAAGACAGGAAAAGGGATGGCTGGGGTACAGATGGCTATATAGCCTTGCTGCTGAATGGTGTTCATTTTTCTTGAACAAAAGCAGGGAATAATGAAGGGGGGGGGGAGTATCCTTTAGCATGACTGATGCCATTTTATAATGCTGCTTGCCCTGCTCTCTTAGGAGTGAACTCCTGTACCCAGGAGCTGGCGGAAAAGCCGGAAGCTTCAGAAGCAATTTCAGCCAGCACCTCTCAGTAGATAAAGGCCCCAAGAAAAATATTCTTATGCATTCGCAGTACATGACTAGCTACGCTGGCAGGCTTCTGCAGATGATTGGCTGTATTGAGTTGCCATGCTCTGTAACTGGTGGAACGAGGATGATGTAAAGGTGACATCAACTGAAGTATAAATGTAAGGTATGATGGAGAAGAAGTTAGAAGAATGCTTTTGCAGCTCGTGTAGTTAGGAAAGATTCTTTGACTATGGCACAATAAAGGTGTCTTTGAAATTTTTCACTGCCTTAGTGTGACTGTTGGATAAAGAACCCCTCGTTCAGGACTAGGGTTCCCAGACCCCTGGACCAGGCAGGGTTTCCCCCGATTTTCAGGGCTTCTGTCTGC
>NW_015182616.1:0-3181 GCF_001447785.1 Gekko japonicus
GATGAAATGAAAAAGCAAATGACGGTTGCGCCAAGGTGATCCATAAACCGGGCACCTCCGTGGAGATGGCTTCGGGAAGAGGCAGGAATAAGTTCTGGCCGGGTCCAGCAGGATAAGGCGCGTCACTCCCATTCAGGAGCGACGTAATTAGACAAGCAAAGAGAAATGGCTTTTTCAAAAAGAGCCAGAGTCCATCCTTTCAAACATTTGGCTACATAATTTTGTCTGACACAGGGTTTCATTAGGTGTAAATTACACAGCAAAGGCCTCGGGCTTTGATGTGGCTGTAGGAGCAACCGGGAGTATATTTGTCTTTCACCTGTCACCACTTATTTTCCTCAGCTACTGGCCGGTAGCCCGGCCTTCTTCTTCTTCTTCTTTTTTTTAACTAATGGGAATTAAATAATACAGCTGTAATACAAATGTTTTTCCTTGATGCTTGATCCCTTATGTGGTAGTCATTAAGTTTTAAATGAAAAATCTGGAAACCGAGCCGAGCGGTGACTTGCTGGCAGCCGAGCAGATCCCTGAGAAGGGCAAGGAAAGGCGGGGATTGGTGAAAGCTAGCCACAACGGCCATATTGTTTGCGGGTAGTGTTCCCTCTAAGTTGAGTCAGTGTGAGCTAGCTCACAGTTTTTTTAGCCTCCAGCTCGCACATTTTTATCTTCGTTCAGGAAGGAGGGCTCCAGAGCAAAACTAATTTATGTAGCAGCCAAATCGCTCACAACTTCAATTCCCTTAGCTCACAAAGTAGAATTTTTGCCCACAAGACTCCACAGCTTAGAGGGAGCAGGCCAACGGCATTGCTCTTCTCATGGCCGGTGCGGTGGTTAGAGTGTGGTCTGGGACCTGGGAGACTCGAGTTCAAATCTTCACTTGGCCACGGAGATAGTTTCGAGGGTTGGCCAACAAGATTTTCAGGGGATAAACTTTCAAAAATCAAAGCGCCCTTTATCAGACGCCTTGAAGTCGGCCATGACATTGGGAGTCCTTGGACTACTCAGAATGACCTACCTCTCAGGGTTGTTGTGAGGAGCACCACAGAGACCCACAAGATTTTGGGGGTACAAGTTTTCAAGAGTCAGCGCTCCCTTCATCAGATGCCATGAAGTTGGCCATGAAGTTTATTGGCTGCTCAGCCTAACCTACCTCGCCGGGTTGTTGTGAGGACAAAATGGGAGCTCCTTGGAGGAAAAACATAAAAATATGGAGGGGGGCAGAGAGAGAGAGAGAGATATCATTCATTTAGCATGGCCCGACTTGCAAAAGACAGGTGCCCAATAGTGCTCTCCGTCAGGCCCACAGCCAGGATTTTTGTTTGTTTTGGGGGGGCACTTAAACTGTCTTCAAAGGGGGAGACTCCAAGCCTGTTTCTAGCCCTTCCTTTCAAGGGACAGGGCAGCGAGCATGTCAGTTCCTAGGAAATAACTGCTCACAGGGCATTTAATTGCCTTCAGAACACATTTAAATACCCCCTGAGCTGTCTTCCTAAGTCTCATGATACCCCCTCAAAATTCCACAGCAGGAACGAGAGGGAAGCCCAAGGTCAAGCCATGGGGCTCTCAACCCTAGCTACCGCCAGCAGCAGGAAAGGGGGGGAGGTCTCAACCAGTGTTCCCTCTAAGCCGAGTGAGTGTGAGCTAGCTCACAGTTTTTTAGCTTCCGGCTCACACATTTTTGTCCCAGCTCAGGAAGGATGGCTGCAGAGCAAACTAGTTTATGCATGAGCCAAATCGCTCGCTCACAACTTTAAGGCCAGTAGCTCACAAAGTAGAATTTTTGCTCACGAGTCTCCGCAGCTTAGAGGGAGCATTGGTCTCGACCCAACCCCATGGGTGGAGTTCCACAGCAGCGGCAGAGTTGGGTTAAAAGAAAAGGTTTCTGACATGGCTATTTGTGGGCGGGGCTTTTGACTAAGGGGCGGGGCCCCAAAGGCCCCACTGTAGCTACGGGCCTGCTCCCAGTTTCACAAAAAACCAGAAGTGGTTAGAGGCAATATGAGAGAATCCTCAAACTCTCCCATGGATGATATTTGGGAGGGGCTATGGCTCAGTGGTACAGCACCTATCTGGTGTGCCAAAGGTCCCAGGTTCAACCCCCAGCATCTCCAGTTAAGGGGATCGAGGCAGTAGGTGATGTGAAAGACCTAAGAACCCGGGGAGCTGCTGCCGGTCTGAGTAGACAATACTGATCTTGATGGACCAGGGGTCTGATTCAGGATAAGAAATCCTCTCATGTGCATTCATGTGCTAAATCCATGGGGAGTGTCATGTTCACCTTTGTGTTTCGTGATGGGCTGGACTAGAAATATTATGAAGCAGCTGCTTGGAGCTTTATCACTGGTCTTAGCACCAAAGGACCCATCCTATTGGAGAGCTGGTGAGGTGCAGTGGTCAGACCAGGGGTAGATCTACTATTAAAAGATAAAGGTTCCCTTGCTCGAAAGCCAGTCGAATCTGACTCTAGGGTTGCGGTGCTCATCTCCGTTTCAAAGCCAAAGAGCCAGCGCTGTCCGAAGACGTTCCCGTGGTCATGTGGCCGGCATGACTAATCTACTATTAAAGGTAAAGGTAAAGGTCTCCCTTGCTCAAAAGCCAGTCAAGGCCGACTCTAGCGTTGTGGTGCTCATCTCCGTTTCAAAGCCGAAGAGCGAGCGCTGTCTGAAGATGTTCCCATGGTCATGTGGCCGGCATGACTAATCTACTATTAAAGGTAAAGGTAAAGGTCTCCCTTGCTCAAAAGCCAGTCAAGGCCGACTCTAGCGTTGTGGTGCTCATCTCCGTTTCAAAGCCGAAGAGCGAGCGCTGTCTGAAGATGTTCCCATGGTCATGTGGCCGGCATGACTAATCTACTATTAAAGGTAAAGGTAAAGGTCTCTCTTGCTCGAAAGCCAGTCGAGTCCGACTCTAGGGTTGCGGTGCTCATCTCCATTTCCAAGCCGAAGAGCCAGCGCTGTCCGAAGACGTTCCCATGGTCATGTGGCCGGCATGACTAAACCGACCTTCCACAGCCTGCAGTTCAGCGTCTTAACCACTTGAGCCTCCGCAGCTCCAGATCTACTATTAAAGGGCCCCTAGTCCTGGAGGGACCCGGAAGCAACTTTTAAAAAAAAATAGTGAATTTTTAAAGTGTTTGTTATTCCAATAAGGCTATTTTAGTGACAGAACCATCAGCCAATGG
>NW_015182617.1:0-2786 GCF_001447785.1 Gekko japonicus
GTGAATTCCTGTAACTCCGCTGATGTGAATGCCGTCCCATTGTCCGGGACCAGCGTGTCAGGGATTCCTGGGGCACTGAAGATCCACCACATCACCCGGATGGACGCCTTCGAGGCGGTGGCGGGCACGGGAACTACCTCCAGCCACTTGCTGAAGGAATCCACCAGGATAAAGAAGAGTTGCCCCTGGAACGGTCCCGCAAAATCCAAGTGTAACCGGGACCAGGGGTGGTGGGAAGATTCCAAGGCCCATTCCGGGGCTCGGGGAGGCTCGGGTCGGGACGCTTGGCAGGGGTTGCACCACTTCACCACATCCTCTATGTCCCAGTCCAACCTCGGCCACCAGACGTAGCTCTGGGCCAAGGCTTTCATGTGCACCACCCCAGGGTGCATTTTGTGGAGCGTGGTGAGGACCCGTTCCAATAGGGGTTTTGGGATGACCACCCTACTACCCCATATGACACAGCCCCGGTGGACGGACAACTCGTCCTTCCGGGAAGCAAAGGGCATTACATCCAGGTCTCTTTTGGCCACGGGCCACCCCCTCACCACCCAGTTCAAGACCTGGCAAAGTACCTTATCCTTGGAGGTGCTGTGAGCCACCTACATGATGTGGACCGGCCGATCTGGAAGGGTCTCCAGGATAGCTATCTGGTGCGCGGGAGCCGGATCTGGGTTACTGATCGGCAGTGGCAGGCGGCTCAGGCCGTCCGCTGGCCCATCGCCTTGCCGGGGTGATGGACGAGGGCATAGGAGTACGCCGCCAGGAAAACAGACCAGTGGAGCACCCGGGGTGAAATCATCTGAAGGGTATGGCGGTCAGGGGCCAGGAGGCCCAGTAACGGCTTGTTTTCCATGAGGACCATGAAGGGCCACCCATACAGATAGTGATGAAACGTTTTCACCCCCACCACAGTCGCCAGCACCTCCTTATCTATCTGCGCGTGATTGCACTCAGCCGCTGACAGAGTTCTGGAATAGTACGCAACAGGGACCTCACGGCCGTCCAGCAGCCTGTGGCCCAGTACCGCTCCCACCCTGTAGGTGGAAGCGTCACAGGCCAGCACCACCGGGAGCACCTCATTGAAATGCGCCAGGACCGCATTTGAGACAAGCAGGTCTTTGACCGCCTGGAACACAGCTGCTTGTGGAGGACTCCAGACCCAAGGTGCTGATTTGTCCAGCAGGCGATGGAGCAGTTCTGCGACTGCAGCCCCGCTGCATCGAAACGTTGTAGAACAGCCCGCAGACAGATCGTGAATGATGAGTCATCCAGCGCGGTGATCAGCATGTCATCTACAAATGGCTGAACCCCGGGGATGCCTTTCAGGAGAGAATTCATAAAAGATTGAAAAATCCCCGGTGCCACCGAGACTCCAAACTGGAGGCGGTGAACCTTGAACGCCCCCCTGTGTTTTGTGATTGTTTGGGCTTCGGTCGTGGTGGCATCAACCGGCAGTTGTTGATACGCCTGTGCCAAGTCCAACTTGCCAAAAACCCGGGCCCCCACCAGCGCCACCAACACGTGGCTCACCACCAACACTGGATAAGCATGTGCTTGCAGCACCTTGTTTAGCGTGCATTTATAGTCCTCACAAATGCACACATCCCCGTTGGGCTTCACCGGGGTAACTATGGGGGTCTCCCACCATGCCGAAGCGACTGGTTCCAGGACCCCTTGTTCCACTAAGCGATCTAGCCCGGCCTTGATTTTTGACTTCATTGCTAGGGGCGGCATCTGGGCCTTGACGCGAATGGGCTGCACCGCTGGGTCTAGATCCAGGGAGATGGGCTTTTTTCTTCCCCTGGTCCACAACGTCATGGCAGTCGAAGTAGTTCTCCAGGATCTTGAGCAAGGTCTCCCATTGTGTGGGGCGGGAGATATCAAAGGCCGCGATGCTTTCCTGGGTGGCCGCCATCTTACTGCTACACGTGGAGTGACGGCGGGAACGGCGGGAATTAGCGAGCGTAGGGAAGGAGCGGTGCGGTGCTGCCTCATAGTCAGTGATGTGGTGCTTAGAGTTGGGGAGTGGTGCGAAGAGCGGCGCCTTTGATGAAAAGCCCGATGCTCGTGGCGAGGTGATTTCTGCGAGGCGACTCCAGCGATGTCCCGGAACGTGGTTTCTGTTCAGAGGGATGTGGATCCCACCTTCGTCGCCAGTGAAAAGTATGCAAACGGAGAGTGATTTCAGCAAAGCGTACTTTATTCGATCAGGAACAAGATGACTTTGGCCGGCTCTCGGCCAGGAACCTAGCCCCCTGATTGGCGTGGGCTAGGATCCGTATAGTCCATTGTCTCTTGGAGCGAAGCTAAACGTTAGTCTCTGGACTTGTCTGGACTTGTCAGGACTGTTTGTCTCTGGACTTGTCCAGAATTGTCTGGACTTGTCAGGACTGGATACATTACAGGTCTGATTTTTTTTTTTTTTTAGTGTTAACTGATCCGCAGAATGGCAGGCGAGGGGGGGATGGATGCTTTAGCATTACATTTCTGCTGAACTTACCTCCCTCCTGAACTCAGTCTTTTACAAGAATCTCCCAAGGTGGAGTTGGATGTTTGAGGTGTAACTCTATTGAGGATTGCACTGTGAGGTAATTGTTGGACTGCAGTTCCCATCCTATTGAATAAAAGCAGACACTAGGGGTAGGCCTTGGCCTCTTACTGGCCCTCCAGAGTAATTGGTTGGGCACTGCATGAAACATGATGCTGGACTTGATGGACCACTAGCGTGATCCAGCAAAGCTTTTCTTACGCTCTACATTCCCATGTACTGCCTTCCTTCATTG
>NW_015182618.1:0-3426 GCF_001447785.1 Gekko japonicus
GGTTCTGATGCCAGAAGCTTCTACAAGCCCCAAGAGAGCCAGTTTGGCGTCGTGGTTAAGTGTGCGGACTCTAATCTGGTAGAGCCAGGTTTGATTCCCCACTCCTCCACTTGCACCTGCTGATGTGACCTTGGGTCAGTCACAAGCTCTGGCACAGCTGTCCTTGAAAAAGGTCATCCAGCCAGGTGCGAGTGGAGGAGTGGGGAATCAAACCCGGTTTTCCCAGATTGGAGTCCGCGCACTTAACCACTACACTAAACAAGATCTGATTCTGCTCTAAAGGATTACCCTGAGTGTTTTCTCAAACTGGGCTGGGGAAACACACACACTCAGACAGGGTTATTTTCTGTACATCACCATCAACAATAGTTTCTATTGACAAAACATTTCCACCAAGCTCGAAAGGATGAATGCTCGCCAATAGAGACGTCAAGGAGGCTCGATGGCCATCGGGCACCAATGCTGGCCCTGTGAACTTGGGCAGACCACGAGAGGGAGGGCAGGAAGGGTTCTGTTCTCGTGGCCGTTTCTTACACGCCCAGGGAAGTGCCGATCACCACTTTGGGGTCAGCAAGCAATTTTTCTCCTGGCCGGTTTGTCTGGAGATCCTGGAGGTTTTTTGTCATCTTCTGGGCGTGGGGCAGAGGTCACCGGGGGCGTGGGGGGTGGGAGGCATTTGTGAATTTTCTGCCTTGTGCAGGGGGTTGGACTAGATGTCAGGTCCCACCGCGATTCGACGGAGTACACACTTGTAGAAAGGTATTACTTTATTGAAGCCACGAGTCACTGTACAGGATCGCTGTTCAGAATAACCCTAACGGTTTGAACTGGAAAGGTTAAAGCAATTTCATAATCAACGCGACCAATAGCTATGATTCCCGCTCGCGCCCAGGGAGCAGTTTACGCGCCCAAAATCCCTGGGAAACTAACGGCAACTGTGTTATCATTACCCAACGTTTCCCACAGTTTCTACTCATTAAAACCAAGCAAAGCCAAGCCAGCTTCATCTCTTAACCACCTGTGACCTTGGAAATGATAACGTTACAGCAGACAGGCCTGGCGTAAACTAACAAGAATGCAGCTATGAATATATGCGCATGGTTATATGAGCGAACCTCTAAGGAGGGGGGGGGGAATACAGAAAGAGGTATGTTGCCAAACTCAGGTACCCCAATGCATATAGGAATACAAAGAACCATTGGCAGCTTGCTGACACTAGATGACCCTGGCTACTCATGAAATCTGCTGATGATACCAAATTGGGAGGAGTAGCAAGCACCCAAGAAGATAGAGTTAATATTCAACAGGACTTGAATACTCTGGAGAAGTGGGCTGTTGCCAACAGGATGCAGTTCAACAAAGATAAACGCACAGTATGACATCTGGGCCACAAAAATGTCAAGCACAAATACTGGATGGGGGATAGGTTTCTGGGGAGTAGTGTGCGGGAGAGAGATCTTGGGGTAAGGGTGGACTGTAAACTGAATATGAGCAGTCAGCGTGATGCGGTGGCCAAAAGAAAGGCAAGTTCAGTCTTGGGTTGTATTCAAAGGGCCATAGCATCGAAATCGCAGGAGGTCGTAGCCCCTCTGTAGACTGCCTTGGTCAGGCCGCACCTGGAGCCCTCCTGTGTGCAGTTCTGGAGGCCTCACTTCAAAAAGGGATGTGGGCAAAATCGAGAGGGTGCCGAAGAGAGCGACGAGGATGATCAGGGGTATGGGGACTGAGCCCTACGAGGAAAGGCTGAGGGGCCTGGGAACGTTTAGTTTGGAGAAGAGGAGACTGAGGGGAGACATGATAGCTCTCTTTAAACATTTGAAAGGCTGTCATTTGGAGAAGGGCGGGGAGCCGTTCCAGAGCTGCGGTGGCTCATGTGGTTAAGACGCTGAACTGCAGGCTGTGGAAGGTCAGTAGTTCAGCAGTTCGAGACCCGGGTGCCGCATGACGGTGTGAGCTCCCGTCTCTAGTTCCAGCTCCTGACAACCTAGCAGTTCGAAAGCAAGAAATGGAGACCTTTACCTTTACCTTAAGGAGCCGTTCCAGTTGGCAGCACAGGAGAGGACCCGAAGCAACGGGTTTAAGTTACATGCAGAAAGGTATCGGCTGGATATTAGAAAAAACTTTTTTTCTTGAAACCCCCGGAGGGGTATTTTTATTGTTTTTCAATAGACTACAAAACTACAAAGAAAAAATTAGGAAGGGACTACATCTATGGATAAAGGAAAGATACCCACACTAACTAAAAACCCAAGAGTGAGAGATCATATCCCAGCTAAACTAAATGTTAGTATTTAGGAAGAACTTTTTCACAGCCAGAGTCGTCCAGAGGTGGAATCAGCTGCCTCGGGAGGTGGTGAGCTCCCCTTCACTGGCAGCTTTCAAGAAGGGGCTGGGCGAATATGTGTCAGAGATGCTTGAGGCTGGTCCTGCATTGGGCAGGGGGTTGGACTAGATGGTCTGTATGGCCCCTTCCAACCCTACGATTTTACGAGTCTCGGCTTTAGACCAGCACAGCTGACCACCTGTTCCTATCTGTATGCCAATAGATATTCATGCAAACAGTCCTATTTTGTGTTCCATTTTTCTTTGCCTCTTTTCTTTTCTGTCTTACAGTTTTACGGAGCACCTCTTGCGGTCTCCACAATGGGCGGTGTAAAAATCAGGGCTATTTTTGGGCAGGAACGCACAGGAACGGAGTTCCGGCTGGCTCCCGAGTTGGCCACGCCCAGCAGGAACTCATTAGCATAATAGGCCACACCCAACAGCAGAAACTCATTAGGATTGGCTACATTAGGGGTGTGTGGCCTAACATGCAAAGGAGTTCCTGCTACAAAAAAAGGCCCTGTTTTTGGACCACAAACAAGGTGACCAGAATAAGAAGCAAAAGGTGGGTGTGGCTGGATGACCACACTTCTGGGAACATGGGGGTGTGTGGCCTAATATGCTAATGAGCTGTGCTGTCAGGGGTGTGGCCTAATATGCTAATGAGTTTCTGCCGTTGGGTGTGGTCTCTTATGCTAATGAGTTCCTGCTGGGCTTTTTCTACAAAAAGAGCCCTGGAATAGAACGTGGAAAATGAAAGATGAAGGAGTCACGCGAAGCTTTGATCATACAAAGATATGGTTGTTCTATCCCTGTTGTATTCTGCTGTCTGCCGACATTCAGGTGGTGGTGGTGGGGTCTGGAGTTCTCCCGGAGTTCCAACTGATTTCCGGGCTGCAGAGATCTGTTCCTCTGGAGGAAAGGCAGGACCTCCCCCCCCCACCAGTGGGTCAGAGGTGACGAGGATCCCTGCCCAGTCTCCCCCCCCTACCATTAACTCCCAACTGCGCTACTCTCGAGGAAACTCACCCCACGTCCTGCCCCGATCGCGAGCCAAAGTCAGCCACACTGAGAACCGTGGAGTTCCAGGCGTCACGCCAGCCT
>NW_015182619.1:0-2618 GCF_001447785.1 Gekko japonicus
AATGACCCCTGGCTAAGATCAAGCTAGCCTGGGCCCAAGTCAGGGTTCAAGAACAGCGACCACAGTGCTATTTTTTTGTCATGGGCCAGTCTGCTTGCTTTAATTGAAGAGTGCTCAGCTGATGCTGAGAACAGCCCCGTCAGCACCTTTGAGACTCAGCCAGCTGGCGCTTCGAATGACCCTGAGACAGAAGAGGCAGGTCCTCGTGCCCCAGTCGATGAGGACAGAAAGGCACTCCAGCCCCATGAGAATTGGGAACACGGAAGAGGCAACCCAGAGAGGTGGCACCTCAACCACCCAAGATCATGGGGAAACTTCACAGGCTGCCTTGCCTCCTCTGTCTCCCAGAGTCAGGGGAACGCAGGAGGAGGCGGGCACACTTGAAGCTCCTTGAGAAGAGGCGGGGCACACACCTTGCTTCCCGGTGACAGCCAGATTAAGAGGAACACCTGGACCGGTTTCACACAAGAGCTGCGCTGCAGTTGCACCTCCCTTTGCCCCACTTCTATTGGTCAATTTCCCACTCGAAGCCGCGCGACCACATTTTGACTCGCGGCTTCACCCGATTTTACCCACGGTTTCGTGATCCTGTTTTTTGAGGATCACGAAACCGCAGGGAAAATCGGGTGAAGTCGTGGGCCAAAATGCAATCGCGCGGCTTCGAGTGGGAAATTGACCAATTGAAGCGGGGCAAAGGGAGGCGTGACCGCGGAGCAGCTCTTGTGTAAAATCGGTCCTGGAGTTAATGGATAGCGCTCTTGCAAGCAACGAGACCAAGTTGTGAGCTGCTGATAAAGGACGGGGCTTCAGAGGGGGAAGGCGTGGGAGCCACTCGTCGCCTTCCTGGAGACGTGCAACCGCACCACCCGGACCTGTTTCTGGCTGCTATTTCTGAACCTTTGGCTTTGACCCCAGACCTGCTAGACAACGCCTCTCGGACCTGCTTGAACTCTGTTTCTTGGACCCTCAGCTGGCTTCCCTTCTGTATGACTCTTGGACTGAACTCTTGACTTACACTTCTGGTTAGTGATTCTGTCTTGGCTGAACCTGCTTTGACCCAGGACAATTTGCAACATTTGTGTCAGTAGAAACTTACCCCTAAAGTCCAAAACGGTGATCTCTGATTTCAAAAGAAGGAACTTTACAGAAATGTAGGGGACTCATTTGAAGGAAGCAGAGTCTGTGAAGGCAGCCAATCAGAACGGTCCTTGCTGAAGATGGAATCCGCTGTCTTGTAGGAAGGGTTCCATAAAAGGCCGAGGGTTACAAGCACACATAAAAAAGGTTTAAACAAAATATATCTTTAATGATACAAAGCACTTAAATAATTCATTAAAACACAAAACGGGCCCTTGGGCCATACAGGTCACACACTGTGCAGTACAAATTACAAGCTAGGCAGTATGCTTCCAGTGGCACTGTTTGGAAACAACAAACTAATGAAATCAGACCAGATGCATTTTGGCCACAAAAGCCTCCTTCAATGGTCTCAGTTTAATACAACATACACACTATATGAAGTAGTAGAAAAGAGCAAGAGTCCAGTAGTACCTCAAACACTGTCCCAGTCCAGAGGCCTCGGGACATGGGACGCAACCCCCGGAACACCCCCTGGAGTCCCTGCAAGCATCCAACTCACCAAAGCAGCCCATGGACCAGAGGACAGTGAGGGAGGCGAGTCGGGTGGCCAAGCCGGGGCACAGCGGTCCACGACGGGTGGCAGACATGGAAGCCGCCGCCCTCAACCCAAGGAGAGGAGGCTGCGCTGGTCGGCCGTGACGTCAGGGTCGGGCCCCTTGTGGAGCAGCCGAAGTCATCCACGGGCCTGGCGGCATCACAGGGGGACCGGGAGCGAGCCCAGCAAGGCGAGCACAGCTATACGGCGGCAGCATGGCCCAGAGGCCAACAGAGCCCCCAGCAGCGCAAAATCAACCCCACCCGACGCACCTAGTCAGCATCTGTACTAATACAAGGGGGCAGGGCTGAGATGGGCAGGGCCACAATTGGGAAGACGGGCGGTGCTGGGAGCGGGGTGGGGAGAAAAGGCGGGGATGGAGAAGGGGCTGGGGAGGAGTAGTGTGCACAGGAGCTAGAGGAGACACTGGTATAGAGAGATGGAAAAGCTGATATAGAGCAAAAGAGTTTCCCAACGCACTCTGGCAGAGGGACTTACGGGGAGCTTTAACCCCGTCCCCTGCCTGTCTGAGCCCCTCACTCCCCCCTTTTTTTGAGTACCCTCCACTGACAGGACCATCTACCCTGTTGGGGCAACTGACATCACGGCCATGGGAGGATCGGTGCCGGGGGCCCAGACAGAGGCTGACAAACACTAATAAAACGTAGCAGAGAATGAGCTTTCATGAGTCACTGCTCACTTCTTCAGATACCCCTGAAGTTCAAAACAGTGATATCTGATTTCAAAAGAGGGAACTTAACAAAAATGAGGGGGAGTTCATTAGCAGGAAGCATCTACTGCTGCAAACAGACTAACGCAGCTACCCGTCTTGATCTAACTATACATATGAAAAAATCTGTATCACCGCTAACCTTTTAAGGTCACGTGGGTGCATTCCAAAATAATACCTATGACACAAAACAACTCTGTGGGAGTATCACAT
>NW_015182620.1:0-2777 GCF_001447785.1 Gekko japonicus
GGAACACTATGGCTAGATGTTGTAGATGTGCTTTCCAGGTCTGGCTAAAGATTGTAATATTTTCTATATACACAAGTGCAAAATAGTTTAACCCAAGCAATAGTTTATCAATCAGCCTCCAGAATGTGTCTGGGGTGTTCCTAAGACCAAAAGCCAAAACCATGAACTCAATGAGTCTCTCATGGATTACAAAGGCTGTTTTGGGTTGGTCTTTATGGCTCATGGCCACCTGCCAATAACCTTTTGTCAAGTCTAATATGGAAATAAAATGTGCAGCACCAATTGTGTTGATTAATCTGTCCACCCTGGGCATAGGATATACATCTGGGACTATCACCTTATTTAATTTTCTATAGTCCACACAGTCTTATTGTTTGATCTGGTTTTGGAACTAAAATAACTGGTGAGACCCAAGGACTTTCTGACGGTACAATAAGCCCAAGGTTCAGCATATCTTTAACCTTACTTTGAATAGTAGTGGCATTAGGGCCAGTTACTTTGTGAGGTGAAAGAGCAATAGGCCTGGTACCTCCAGTATCTATCTTGTGCTAACTGAGTTCTCCCTGGGAAGTTTGTAAAGATGGACTGATAGTCCATTAAAACCATTTTAACTTGCCATTGGCCTCGGCCGCACGGGCAGGAAAATGCGAGGGGGAGGCGTGGCTGTTTGCCCCAGAGCAAACTAACGCGTGACTGCGCGATCAGGCGTCGGGTTGAGGTCCCGTCGAGCTCCCGTGGTTAGGGGGGAGGTGCCGATCACACGACGCGGCAAAGAAGTGGAGCGGCGTGGCAAACGGGGTTGTGGGGTTTTTTTAAACTGAAATGTGTGCATGCTCCATTGGGTGCTTGTGCGCATCCGTGGAGACTTGGGGGGGGGGACCTTTTTGTGAGGGGACATGGGCGGGCGCTGGAACTACCACCGGAAACGCGATCAGACGCCCACCCTTTCCTCGTGGTTTCCGGAAACTAGTACCTCCGAGGTACTAGTTTTTTACCCTGCATCTTCGGCGGGAAGCCTCAGGTGCCCCACGGGAGCTCTACGCTTCCCAGATGTGGCGGTGAAACCGCGCCCGGAAAATCCACATATCTTCCATCTCTCTAGCGTGCCTAATGCTCCGTGTGACCGGGGCCATTGTTGATCTTTGGGAAGAGTCAGCACTAAGGAAACTTCACTCACTGTACTACCCTTGCTTATCTTTCCCCAACCTTTTAATAAAGTTTTAACATGTTTACATGCAATAACTTACATTGCCCCCTTCAGGATTTACATTGACTGAATAATTTACACTAGAAACCTGGGTTTAAGTTTTAAAGGTCCTTCCCATGCTAACTTCCAGCTTGTGTTTTCTGGAAGGTTTCAAAACAAGGTCTTGGTCTCCTGGCTTGAAGAGTCTCTCTTTGGCCTTGGCATTGTACCAGGTCTTTTGTTTTTGCTGGGCTCTATGCATGTTGTCTGAAGCAGCAGCTCTCAGTGCCTGAAGATTCTCTTGTAGCTCCTGTAGACAGGTTACTACATCCTTGCTTTCCATGTTCTCTCTACCTGCCCATGCTTTGGTGAGGATGTCCATTGGTCCTGTCACATGGCACCTGAACAGTAGTTCAAATGGACTAAATCCAGAACTTTCCTGTGCCACTTCTCGATATCAAAATAAAAAATGTTGAAGTCTTTGATCCCAGTCATTAGCAATGTTCCCTCTAAGCTGTGGAGTCCTGTGAGCAAATATTCCACTGTGAGCTACTGGCATTAAAGTTCTGAGCAAGTGATTTAGCTACTGCATCAATTAGTTTGTTCTGGAGCCATCCTTCCTGAGCTAAGACAAAAATGTGTGAGCTGGAGGCTAAAAACTGAGCTAGCTCACACTAACTCAGCTTAGAGGGAACACTGGTCATTTGGATGCTTCACTGTGTATATCTTCAGCTTGTGATTCAAGGTGCCATTAAATCTTTCATTCAGTCTATTTGCTTGTAGATGATAAACTGTGATGGTGAGATGTTTAATGCCACAAGCTTGCAACAACTCCTTCATTACCTAGAACATGAATGTGGTTCCCAAATCGGTGACCATTTCTAGTAGAAAGTGTAGCCTAGTGAACACAATCAACAAGGCTTTTACTACTGTTTTAGCTTCAATGTCCTCTGAAGGGATGGCTTCTGGGAATTTAATTCAATAATACACAATTGTTAATATGTATTTATTTTCACGTCAGGTTGCTGTAGCAACTGGTCCTACAATACCCACACCTATCTTTGGAACAAGTTGTAAGCATCCTTTTGTTTTGACCTGAGCTTTGCCCACCAGCTGACATGCTTGGCAAAACTTGCAAAAAAACTCTGATATCCTTTCCCGTATTGGGTCAATGAAAATCATGCTTGCAACCTATCTCTAGTTTTGTTCATTCCCAAATACCCAGACATGGGTGTTTCATGGGCAAGATGTAGAAGCTGCAGTCTGTATTTTCATGGGATAACTAGCTGTTCATGCTTCTCCCATGTAGCAGCACATTTTCACCTCATAAACACTCTATAACGTCTCTGGTCTATGACCTTAACCAAACAAGGATTCTCTATCATTACTTCTTGGGAAGATGTCTCAGTGTGTTGCCACAGTTCCTGTAAAGAATCATCTTGCCTTTGTTCAGTTAAAAATTGTACAGCAGGGATGTTCTGCATCAAAATTTCAGATTTGCTCACACTGGGCTCTGCCTGGGTCTGTTCTGCTGAGTGATTACATTCTGTTTCCATAGTGACCACCAATGCTCCCTCTAAGTCTTGTGAGC
>NW_015182621.1:0-2807 GCF_001447785.1 Gekko japonicus
GCCAAATGAAGCAGCCAGCCACTGCGGCTAAAAGGGCTCTGGGTGACTTTTTGTTTTGGAAAAGGGGGTTTTGATGGGACCTTGCTTCATTGACAGTTCCTCAGAAGCAGGATGATTCCAGAATGAATGTGTACCTCTAATCGAGAAGTTAACCTATTGTAAAAGAAATCATTACAGAAGACACATGAACTCTTAACAACATACCCAGTATCTATATAAGGTAAATGGATACTGGATAGGCTTACATTATCTTAGTGGATTAGCCTATTGTCTATCCCTGTTACCAATAGATTACACCATCAGCCGAACAATAGCCCTTCATATTTTGGTTTCCTCATTTGTTCCCAGTCAAATTTGTCTATCATCATTTTCTCTAATACAGGGTACCATTTGTCCATGGGGTTGAGCAGCTATTGTTCAGCATCTTTATTACTGAGATTTTCTCTTGTAAGAAAAAGTCCCAGACTTTGTGCAGCCATTGTTGCATCGTTGGAGTGGAGTCTGCTTTCCATTTGCTTGCTAATACCACTTTAGCAGCTATTAACAGAACATTGATTAGCTTTTTCTTAATTTCAGGTACACCATCTGCAGGCCAAAGGTGGAGCAAAATCATTGCCGGGTCGTATGGTAAGTTGTAACCTGATAGAGCTTGGATATTCTGGATAATGTATTTCCAATATTGAACAACAACTGGACAATCCCACCATGCATGTATGTATGATGCTTTCTGACCACTTCGCTTCCAACACAGTGGTGAAGTATTTGTATATATATGCACCAATTTTACAGGCGTGAGATACCATTTGTGTAGCACTTTCATCACTGATTCCTGGATATTGAGGGAGTTTGATATTTTCTCATGTGTTTTCCAAATGTCTTCCCATTGATCGTCTGTCAAACATCTTTTAATGTCTTTGTGCCATAGGTCCTTATAGCTAGGCGGTTTATTTGACTTCACTTCCAGGAGTTGTTTGTAAATCTTGGAAATTAACCCTTTCTTGGGTTTGTTTTCTTTTAATAGTCTTTCATAGTTGGTAAGTGGCTCATAAAGATTTGACTTGAGTTTACTATCCTGGAGCAGATGTTGCACCTGCAGGGCTCTAGTCGGGGGGGAGCTCTCAGGTACGGAGCTCCGGAAGAGAACCTCTAGGGGGCGGGGCGGTCACGTGGTGAAGCCCCGCCCCTTCTTTACCCCGCCCTCTGCTTCGATCCTCATTCCGTTTGGGAATGAGGATGAAGCAGGAGGGTAAGTAGCCGGGCCTTCTGACACACTTCCGGTGATGTCAGGGGGTGTGGCCTTCTGTCACTTCCGGTGATGTCAGGGGGCGTGGCATATGCAAATAAGTTATGCTAATGAGTTATGCTAATGAGCTCCGGCAGCTCTTTTTCTACAACAAGACCCCTGTGCACCTGTATATATTCCATCCATGCCTGTTTACCACCACACTTCTTTTCCAATTCGAGTTTGGATAATAGCTTGCCCTTGGCATCCAATGAGAAGTACAACCGTGTTTGAGATCATAGAATTTTGCCTACTTTTAGTATTACCTCTTTATACTGTTGCTCGCATACTATCCTCATGTTCTACAGATGTTACAGTACAAACCAGCAGCAGCTGATATGGTGGGCTGTAGAGAAGATTCCAGTTCACGCCACTGAGTTCAGGTACATGAGCTGCTTATTCCCCTCAGAAGGATCTAAACCAGATGACCGAAATGTTGAAGCCATAGCCAGCATGAATCTTCCAACTCAAACCACCTCCGTCTCAAGTGTCGTACTTTCTATCCATATTTGGATGACTGGGTCTTCAACAGCCCCTTCAGGGGCTTTATTATTGGACCATGTTGCCTTGGCCCTATCTACTTCATGATCTTAGGGTCTGATAGTGAATGAGGGGAAAAGTCCAGGCAGACTATGCTATTTATAGGAGCCTGGTTGGACTCCAGGGAAGGTAAGACCTTTTTGCTTGAGGATAGAAGCTGTTCAGAAGTTGGAACAGAAGTTTTCTTACAATAGGTTCCAATCAGCCAAGTCCACACAGAGGGTATTGGGTCTTATGGCGTCATCTACCCATGGTGGTTCCATTTGCCTGCCTATCTATGTGGACATTACAGAACTGATTCCTCTGTAGGCTTAATGTCCACATAGACTCCTGTCAGGAGTTGGAAGTTTTCAGTCCCTAGATTTGTGCTGCGATCCCTTCGTGCTGGGCTGATTTAGGCAATCTGCTACGGGAATGTGAATTTGGGTCAGAAATGAATAATATTGAGATATCCTTGAATGCTTCCCTGTTAGGTTAGAGTGCACATTGTGGTACCCACTTTGCTAATGGTCAGTGGTCTATAGCTGAATTTCAGCTGCATATTAACCTCCTAGAACTCTGAGCAATTAGAAATGCTTTCATTTCTTTTGCAGCTGCAGTCGAAGGTAAGCATGTCCTTATAGCAATGGACAACACAACCGCAAAGTTCTTCATAAGCAACCGGAGGGCACAGGTTCCCAGGACTTCGCTGCAGAGACATCACAAATCTGGCAATGGGCCATACAAAGAGGGATATCCTCGCAAGCTGTCTACATTGATAGAACTTCCAATTGCGT
Organism: Gekko japonicus; assembly: GCF_001447785.1. NCBI lineage: Eukaryota > Metazoa > Chordata > Lepidosauria > Squamata > Gekkonidae > Gekko > Gekko japonicus. Next base: position 2,599 of record NW_015182621.1, read on the forward strand.
GGCCAATTCCCTCAGCAGTCTGACCACTCATAGCCAGAAAATGGTCTCTGAAGGAGTCCTACACTCGTCCCGTTTTCCATCACTGGGGGTTTCCATGTATGGACCTGTTTGCTTCAAGGGTCACTACAAAGAGTATCCATTTTTGTCCTCTGGCAGTATCCAACCCAGACTCAATTGGGGATGCCTTCCAAATTTCGTGGTGGTGGTGG
>NW_015182622.1:0-2740 GCF_001447785.1 Gekko japonicus
ATAAGTTCCTTATATGAGGAAACAGGGAAATTAAAGTTCTTCCTAATGAAGATGTAGGAAAAAGTAAACAGTTGTGGAACATTAAAATGTTAATTCTGACACTAACAATTTTACTGGCATTAAAATTCACGTGGGCACTTGAGTGTAGCTCTCCTTCAGAATTCTGTCTAGGACTGTAGCTGAAGATAAGCTATTGCCCTGGGTGTCTGCGAAGTACCTTATAGCTTGGGTTGGATTCCTATATGCCTGTAAGCTACTTGATCAAAAGTATGGTTTTAATTTAGAATTGTAAACTGTCATTAGCCACAACATAAAATGGGGGTATGAATACTTTTACAAAGTAACAATTGATAACTTGGAGCTAATGGGTGAACTGCATCCACTGAAAGTAGTTGTTGAGCAGACAATGGATGATATGAAACATGCATATATTGTCAAATTAAATGGAAGTTCTGTGCTATAGCCAATGCATAAGGGAACCATCTCTTACTCATATAAGTCTTGGAGACTAATCTCAGAGTTGTGGTTTGTAGGAACAAGGAATTCCATATTGTTTCTGCTACAAAGTATTGTGATCCATGCTGAACATTCACAGGTCATTTCCCAATTTAATTGTACTCCCCACAAAAGTCATTCTAAGTATAGCTGATGCTATAAATGGGCATCTACAACCTAAATTGGATTCCAAGCAACACATTGCCTAATTCCCAACCCATTGCAGTGATTGGCTTTAATTTGCAATACTGTGGCTGTGGTCAAACACACTACATAATCCAGTTTCAATCCACTTTCAATGCACTTTCCAATTGGATTTTTACCGTGTGAACTAGCAAAATCCAATTTGAAAGTGCATTGAAAGTGGATTATTTAGTGTGTGTGACCACAACCTGTGATGCTGACAACTTTGTACAGGCATAAATGATAGCAAGTATGTGTGTTTCTGTCGTATGGGAAGCATGGAATCTTCAGATGATTCCTTAGATGAAGTCACTGAAGGCATAGGAGCAGCCTTAGTAACTACATGTGATATTGGCCGGAGGAATAAATGACTATAGCCATAGCTCAAAGTCAGTGACGTGGTAATAGAAGTACACTGTGTTATGCTTTCTGTTAGCTTTGGCGTAAAGGCCTGTTAAGCATGTTACAGAAATAATAAACTTGCAAACTAAGTAATAGGAATTTGTACTGTAACTGGTATGCTCGTGTTAAACCAGCAAATCAAATACATACGTCAAAAATGTTGATATGTCTCCTAGGCACCTGTATGACATTGGATGGAGTCCCAAAACTGGATTTGCTGTAAACAGGTGCTTTGAACTATGATTTACATAGCTACTAATACCACTCCATTATTTGTGTTTACCAAGATTGTTGGTACTAAATTGTCACTGTTCTGGAACTCCAGGTAGGAATCTGTGTATTTTAGAAATTTGTTGTACTAGCTTCTCATTTCTCAGCACTCTGAAACATATTCAAAAAGCTATTTCTACTACAGTTATTGGCAGAGGTCGATTCGGGGGGGATCGCGGGGGATTGCAGTTCCCCCGGGTGAGGTGCGGGGGCGGGGCACATGACGAAGCCCCACCCCCTTCTTTCGGCCACCCTGCTTCCGGCCCTCATTCAGCCAGGAGGAGGCAGGAGAAGAGGGAGGGTAAGTTGCTTCCTCCCCGCCTCTCCCCACCCCTGCCTGCCTGGGGCCAGGGAGGGCCTTGGCGGGGCTTCCTCGCACTCCTGCCAGCCTTTCAGGTCCACCGTCAGGCCCCTGATGTCAGGGGGTGTGACATATGCTAATGAGTTATGCTAATGAGCTCCCCTAGCTCTTTTTCTACGAAACGACCCCTGGTTATTGGTTTCATATTGGTTTCATACTACTAACTCTTATTGCTTCCTTCAGAGAGTTCTGGAAATTATGTTTTGCATTGATGAAGGGCAATGGAGGTCTCTCTTTTTTCTTCTCCCTCTGTGCCACGGCACTAATATCCCAGGGCTCTCTGTAAAGAGATATTAACCATTATGTTATTTGGAACCTGGATATCTTAAGCAACAACTCTGTCAAGATGAGCTATCCATACAGCAGAGGTCCTACTCTTTGCCCTGTTTCCATAAGTGATACAATGAATAGGGATTTCAAAGTCCTTGTCGTTGTGCACGACTTCTGGAACTCCGCACCTCAGGGTGTTGGCTGTCCTGCTGCTTGCTAGTCTTTCAGTGCCAAATCAAGACTTTGTTTTCAGTGTGACTTTCAGCCTGGACAATAGTTATGATCATCAACTTCTGGTTTCATGTTTCTTTTTGGCATACTGAACTGCTGTTTTCCTTGGTTAGCACAAATCTTATGACTGGCTCATGTTTAGGTTTTGTGTATTTTAGTCTTTGGATTATTGGCTCCCATGAGAACCCACTTAAGGTGGGCAGAGTTCTGAGAGTGCAGGACAGAAATATTTTAAATGCTTTTTTTCTAAATTGTAGCATTGGGGAGCATAGCCCCATTAAACATGGTAAGACTTCTAGTTTTTTTAAATGTATAGGACTGGATTTTAAGGCTTCATGGCAAACAAATGTATGGGACAAGATTGTTATGGTTTATGTTGTAGTCTAATCTTGCTCCTGAATTAAAGCTGGTGTAATGCAAGACCATCTGAAGGACAAGAAGATTTTTGAAATAGTTGAGAAGCAAGGAGGGATAGAAGTAGTTTTGAATGAAGCAAAAACAAAAGGTACTGTACTGTATTTAGGTAAG
>NW_015182623.1:0-2583 GCF_001447785.1 Gekko japonicus
TCCCATGATAAATTATCAAACGCTTTCTCCGCGTCCATGAACATTAATGCCATGGTCTTCCCAGGGTGCATCTCATAGTACTCTATTACATTTATGATTGTTCGTGTGTTGTTTTTGATCTGTCTTTTTGGAAGAAATCCTGCTTGATCTTGGTGTATAATTTGCGACAGCACCGCCTTCAGCCTTGTTGCTAAAATATTGGCATAGATCTTATAATCCGCGTTTAGAAGTGAAATTGGTCTATAATTTTTAATCTCTTTAGGTTCTGTATCTGGTTTGTATATCAAGGTAATTACTGCTTGATGCCATGAGTCCGGTAATTTCTCTGTTAGTCTAATATTTTGCACAAGGTCTTTAAAGGGCATACTAATTTGGTCTTCAAAAATTTGATATATCTCTGCTGGTATTCCGTCCGTTCCTGGGTTTTTTTTCTTTTTCTGTTTTTTGATGGCTTCCACTATCTCGCACATCGTTATATTATCATTTAAGATCTTCTTATATTTTTCTTCCAATTTAAAGCCTTCCTCTTTTTCCTCAATGAATTTATGTATGGCATTGACATCCTGTATCCCCTGCGTATATAATTTCTTATAAAAGTTTTCTATAATTGATTTCATGTCTTGCAGACCATATTGTGTTTCACCCTTTTCATTGTTCAATGCCATGATATTGCGTTTTTCTTTCTCCTTTCTTAGTCTATATGCCAACCATCTTGATGGCTTATTGGCATTATCAAAATAATATAATTTCGCGTATTCTAAATTTTTTGCGACTTCCTGTGTTAGTAACAAGTTTAGTTCATGATGTAATAACTTTAGTCTGTCTCTCCCTTCTTTATCTTCCTTAATTTTGAGTTTCTCCTCCTGCTTTTTAATAGAAACACAGATTTTGCCATAAGCCTCTTTCTTCTTCTTTTTCCTCCATGCGTCTTGACTAATAAACCAACCCCTTATGTATGCCTTAAATGTGTCCCATACTATGTCCAACGCAATCTCTCCTTGGTTATTTTGCCTAAAAAATTCTTGGATTTCTGCCTTAGTTTTTGTTACAAATTCCTGATCCCTTAACAAATCTAAATTTAGCCTCCATCTCGGTTTCCGGTGTCTATCCTTTAATAAAAGGAGTAACGGATTATGATCAGCAAAAGTTTGCGGTAATATCTCTACCTCCACAATTTCTAATACCCACTTAACTGGTGCCCACATCATATCAATTCTTGACCAGCAATTATGTCTGGCCGAATAGTAAGTGTAATCCTTTTTCTCTATGTTCCTAACCCTCCATAGATCAACTAAGTTATATTCTTCTACCATTTCTAGAAAACTTTTGGGCAACATTTGACTTCTCCTTTTTTTCTTTCGAGTCGATTTTTTATCTTTATCTTCATCTAAAATTGCGTTGAAATCTCCCAATAAACATATGTTATCTATTTTTTGGTCTTTAATAAATTCATATAATGCTTTGAAGAAGGGCTCTTGGTTCTGGTTGGGCGCATAAATATTCATAATTAGAGCTTCTGTCTCTTGCCTTCTTATTTTAACTGCTACCCATCTTCCATCATCTGCTGCGTCTACTAGTTCTGGAGAAAGCTTCTCATTAACATAAGTTACTACCCCATTTTTCTTTATATTATTTACTGTCGCGAATTCTTTGCCTAATTTCTTACATTTCAGGTATTTCTCATCACCGTTTTTGATATGAGTCTCTTGTATACAGATTACGTCTGCAGATATTTTATTAAGTTGGTGGAAAGTTCTTCTCCTTTTATGAGGTCCGTTTAAGCCATTTATGTTCAAAGAAATTATTTTAAAAGGTTTTTTTGTTACCATTTCAAATTTTTATTTTGCTTGAGAATTTAATTTGATTTTATTTATTTTTGTGATTAATACTCCTTATTTCTTGTTGTGTTGCACCCTATATTTGAACCTTGTTAGTATATGCGATGCTGTAGGTTTGGCTTTTCCTGCTTTTTTCCCTCTTCTGGGTATTTTTCCACTTTGACCTAGTGTACTTCCTTGTTCTGCTGCTGTCTCCACCTCTAGCTGTTCTACCTGCCCTACCTCTTCCTCACTTTCCTCACTTTCATCTTCATCCACCTCCTCTTCTTCGTTTTCCTCCCTCCTTTCTTCCCTTTGCCATCCCAGCTCTTCTCCAAATGTTTCTAGGAAATTTTTTATTTTGAAAATAGAGTCGATTTTCTGCCTTCTCCCTGCATAATTAAACAACACTCCTTCTGGAATTAACCATCTAAATGTGATTTCATGCTTATGCAACAAATTCGTCAATATTTTATACGCTTGCCTCTTTTCCCTGACTCTCCAGGGTATCTCCTTCAAAAATTTTACTTCATTTCCTTGAATAACTACCTTTTTCCCTTCTGCCATTTTAAGCACTTTCTCTCTTGTATCCTTTTTGTAAAATTTTATATGTGTTTCCCTAGGTATCTTATTTCTGCGTGTGTATGCTGAGTTCCTTCGGTGTGTGGACTCTATTTCACTCATTAATTCCTCTTTTGTTCCTATTTCTAATTGTTCTGACAAATTTTCCGCTATCACCTCTTTACTGTCCAGGAGCCACTGCCAC
>NW_015182624.1:0-3658 GCF_001447785.1 Gekko japonicus
CAAGAAATCAGAGGGAAAATGAATTTGGAGAGGACAGCCATGAAGGAACTAGAAAAGACCCTGAAGTGTTAAGGATGGTTGCTGGAGACCAAGCTCAAGATCATTCATACCATGGCATCCCCCATTACTATGTAGTCATGTGAAAGTTGGACAGTGCAGAAAGCTGTCAGGAAGAAAACTGATCCGAGATGTGGTGTTGGAGGAGAGTTTTATGGATACCGTGGACTGCCAAAATGGCAAATAAGTGGCCTTTAGATCAAATTGAGGCTAGAAGCTAAAACGATGGATCTCAGGTTATTGCACTTTGTTCACATCATAACAAGACAAGACTCATTGGAAAAGGCAGTAATGCCAGGAAAAGTTTAAGGAAAAGGAAAAGAAGAAGACCCACAGCCTTCAGTTTGTAAGGCCTGAGCAAGGCTGTTAATGATAGGACATTTTGGAAATCATTAATTCATAGGGTTGCCATAAGTTGGAAGTGACTTGATGACCCTTAACGCGCACGTCCTCATGGCAGGGCCTTTATCCAAATCTTCAGCCCATGAATTCTGTTTACTGATTTTAAAAAAAATGATTTGGAGTATAATATCAGACCTTCCAGCTTCACATCTTCCTTGGCTCTTAGATAAACCCTTCACAGACAACATTATGTGCATGTGTGTAAGGGGTGGGGTAAACATGCTGGCTCTGCTATTCCTGCAGGAAGTCCCCATTTGAAAAGGCAGCATTTCTGATCACAGAGAGGGAGTTTATGCATGCTAGGAGTACAGCAATCCTTACAGTGAACAGGTCTGGCATACCTGAATGTAGCATGTTCAACAGCTGTGATCATTCATTTATCGGCACTGGCCAGGGTTTGCTCATGGTTTATTTATACAATTGGGTGCCGAATGACGAGCAGTAATGACAGGTCTTGGGGTGGGAGTGGCATGCCATCGCCAGGAAGTTACACTGGGCAACGCTCTGACAATGGGGCTGAAAACTTGATGGTACAATCGAGTTTCCAGCCCCATTGCCAGAGCGTCGCCCGGCATCACTTCCTGGCAACAGCATGGTGCAGCGCGTTTGTTGTCCACGTGGGAATGGTCCTGGGAAGAAGAATGTGTCCCCCGCTGAATCATGGTAAGTATTTGGTAAGCCTGTCTGGATTTCTCTCATTTAACTATATTGAGAGTTGCTTAGAGAAAAAAGCTTCTTTAGCCTTTTCTCCTAGCTAGCTGGCTAGGTCCTCCTGACCGAAACTTGGCATAAACAAGCAAGACACCTGCACTTCAAAAGTTTCACATAGCTGTAAATCCAGAACTTTCAGGCAGGTTTTTAAATTTGGCAGGACATTACAACATACTCCTTTTAGCTGAAAGGGTTACTCCTTTTCCCCTCGTTAAAGCAAAAGCTAAAAACATGTCAATTAAAATGGATTTACAGTTTCAGCACTTTAAGACTCTCTAGTGCTCTAAAGCAGGGTGTTAATCCTCCAGGGGAGGCCCAGAGAGCTTTATCCCAAAGATTTCCTTTAAAGCAGGCAATAATCAATAAAAAGATCATTGGAGAACTCTAGCGCCCTCTACACAGCCTTTCTTGAGATCTGCCCTTTTCGCCTATCTTCTGAAGTCAGTAAAAAACCATAGAGCTCTTTTTCTGGCAGGAACTCCTTTGCATATTAGGCGACACACCCCTAATGTAGCCAGTCCTCCAGGGGCTTACAGAGCTCTTCTCAGGGGCTACTGTAAGCTCTTGAAGGATTGGCTACATTAGAAGAAGGAGAAGAAGAGAAGAGATTGGATTTATACCCCGCCCTTCACTTGGAGTCTCAAAGCAGCTTACAAACTCCTTTCCCTTCCCCTCCCCACAACAGACACCCTGTGAGGTGGGTGGGGCTGAGAGAGCTCTGACACAAGCCTCCTACTGCCACCCAGGCCTCTTAGGCTGGCTAGGCCGTACTGGCACAGGCCAGATCATGACACCCTCGTTAAAGCAAAAGCGAAAACATGTCAATTAAAATGGATTTACAGTTTCGGCACTTTAAGACTCTCTAGTGCTCTAAAGCAGGGTGTTCATCCTCCAGGGGAGGCCCAGAGAGTTTTATCCCAAAGATTTCCTTTAAAGCAGGCAATAATCAATAAAAAGATCATTGGAGAACTCTAGCGCCCTCTACACAGCCTTTCTTGAGATCTGCCCTTTTCGCCTATCTTCTGAAGTCAGTAAAAAACCATAGAGCTCTTTTTGTAGCAAGAACTCCTTTCATATTAGGCGACACACCCCTAATGTAGCCAGTCCTCCAGGGGCTTACAGAGCTCTTCTCAGGGGCTACTGTAAGCTCTTGAAGGATTGGCTACATTAGAAGAAGGAGAAGAAGAGAAGAGATTGGATTTATACCCCGCCCTTCACTTGGAGTCTCAAAGCAGCTTACAAACTCCTTTCCCTTCCCCTCCCCACAACAGACACCCTGTGAGGTGGGTGGGGCTGAGAGAGCTCTGACACAAACGGCTCTTTTTCAAGGACAGCTGTGCCAGAGCTTGTGACTGACCCAAGGTCACATCAGCAGGTGCAAGTGGAGGAGTGGGGAATCAAACCCGGTTCTCCCAGATTAGAATCCGCACACAAACAACTACACCAAAGGGGTGAGTTGCCTAATATGCAAAGGCGTTCCTGCTACAAAAAGAGCCCGTCACCTGCTTCTTTACTCCCCTCATTATTGCTTCCAAACAGAGGTACGCATGTGAAGCAATTAGACATGTACTCCCCTGGTTTCCTGCGTAAGGAGGGGAAATAGCCAAAGCAATCTCTCCCCACCCTGAGCAGCAGGGGTCGTTTCGTAGAAAAAGAGCTAGGGGAACTCATTAGCATAACTCATTAGCATATGCCACACCCCCGACATCACCGGAAGTGTGTCATGAGGCCACACCCCTGACATCACGTCTGTGTTCTACCTGTGGGACATCACACAAAGAAATTGCCCTTCAGATGACTGCCACATTTAAAGAACAATCCTGTTGGTTTCTCAAACAACAACTGAAATTTGAATACAAAGTACTGGAAGTGGGATAACTTTCCAAAGTTATTTCTAGCCCAAGGTTGATGCTTTAAATCTGACTAAAGCAGTGGCCCATTTTTCAACCAACGGACTGAATCTCACTTCCTTATCTATCCTGTGCAGCTGTGGCTCTGTGGCAAAGCCGCTGCTTGGCATGCAGAAGTTCCCCGGCATCTCCTGTTAAAAAGGACCAAGCAGGAGTTGATGTGAAAGACCTCTGCCTGAGGCCATGGAGAGCCACTGCTACTCTGAGTAGACAACACTGACCTTGATGGACCAATGGTTTGATTCAGAATAAGGCAGGTGTGTGTTCCTTGGTCCCTTGGATTTAACCCCTTCAAGCAATTCACCTGTTTTCATTCTTATAGATGGATTCATGGAGGAGAGGTGCACCAATGTCTATGTGCCATGGGAACTAAAGAGAGCCTCCGTATTGAAAGACAGAGACTGCTGAACACCAGTGCTAGGAGGCAACGTCAGGGGAAGGCCAATGCTCTTCTCGTTGGTCCTCCAGGGCAAATGGTTTTCCACTGTGTGAAACGAGAGGCTGGACTGGATGGACCACTGGCCCGGTCCAGAAGGGCTTTTTCTTACATTAAGAACATAATAACATAAGAGATGCCA
>NW_015182625.1:0-2081 GCF_001447785.1 Gekko japonicus
AATTTTAAAATGTTCAGGAGGCATGCACACACTCCTGAGATGCGCTCACAAAACATTTGATGTTTGTTTTTTTTGCATGAAAAGTCCAAGCCCTTTATTAAAACCCTAGTTCTTAGTTACGAAAGTCTAAATAATCTCTTTTTATCGTTTCTTCCATTTTCACTCTCCTTACTGTCCATGCCTGCAGGGGCGGAGCCCGGGTCTCCCACCAGTTCTTTTCTGACCGCCACGCTGAGCAGTCGCTCTTCAACTTGGTCAGTGAACTTCATCTCCAAACTGTGAGATAGCCTTACTTACCTCTATTTTCCAACTTTTACCTCTTTATACTTCGATCTTCATCAACTATAAAAAAGGGGGGCTCTTTCTCCTCTCTTCCCCGTGGGCCCTCCACGTGGCCTATGGCAAAGCAGTGGGGCTTTTTCAAATGCTGCACCAAGTGTGGAAGCAAGCTCCCTCCCACAGATGGACATTTGTTGTGCCTATTGTGCCTGGGGGATGCTCACCATAAAGTGTGCCAATTTTTCTCAGCAAACTCAAAAAAACCAAGCTGCGAGATTGAGATCAGCATTGGTTGAATTGGCACTCTCTCCAACAATGATGGCTACATCTGCACATTAGGACTGTCCCGATTTGACATGGGGGCCATCCGACTTGACACTGGCAGTGTTGAAATTGACCGCCCCAGCATTGGGACACACTGTCACCAACCGCTCAACATTTAAGTGCTTGGATGCTTCCCATTCAGCCCCATCAACTCCTGCTAAGAAATGCAGGAAGGGTAAAGGCGACAAAGTGGGCAAGGTCTGTAAACCAAAGCCCAGACCTAAATCACGAGGCAAGAGCGCTCAACTAGACTCTTTCACACTGTCATTTATCATGCTGACAGAGTGCTCGCCACCGACCCAGCTGTTGGCATTGGAAGCGCCTCCTCTATGCCTCTTAGACTCCCCGATCCACCAACGGGACTTCCAGGAATGGACTGTCTCTCCGATGTGTCCATGTTTTTTGGTGTCGGATGTGGAAGAGATTGATTTAAGCCAAAGATCGTTCCATTGGCCCTCCTCTGGGGACTCCTCTGCTGCAAACGATATTTCGAGACCAGTCAATACTGAGCCCTATCTCAACTGAAGTTCCAGTGACTGACTCAAGGAGCGCTCTCACTCTCAAGAATGCTCGCCCTCAGGATACTGGCTGTTGGTACCGACATTTCAGCTGTCTTCAGTGCTTCCCTGGGATCAACGACAGATGCAGTACACGTATGGGGGCATATCCATTGCACTCAGCACTGCCATGTATGCCCCTTCGCCCCCCAGAATGGGATCAACAGTCAATTACTCCCATCAATCCCAACCTCCATAAAAACTGATCCCTTTAGCCTCGGCATTTGAGCAATCGACATCGAAGGATCAGGCACCACCTGCAAAGAAGCATAAGACATCACATACTCCATCACCCCCACCACTGCTCACTCCTCCACCGGCACCCAAACTAGATGGTACCTTACTGCCAGGATCCTCAGACTCTGAAACTTCTGGATCCTGCTCTGATAACGATCTGGTGGATGTGGAATCTGACCATCATTCTCCACATGGAGATTTCCCCCCCTACCAAGTAAATTCCCCATTTCACCATCGTAGGACTTGAAATCCAATGGGGAACTAGTCAAGCGTATGGCTCATACATTGGGCATTTCTATCATCCAACCTAAACAGACTTTCACAGACTCAGTCTTAACATTGTTCAACTAGACACTTCCACACCTATCTCCTTGCCAGTAACCAACGTGGTACTTCAAGCAGCGAAAGCTCCCTGGGACAAACCCTGCTCCACTCCTATATCTTCTCGTCATCTAGAACATATGTACCATATTCAAGAAACCAGTGCTGAGTTTCTCTCTTGTCACCCTTAACCTAACTCTCTTGTAGTCACTTCAGCATCCAGGATCAAATGCACTCATTCAGCCCCGGCAAACAAGAAAGGCAAGAAGTTGGATGCATTTGGCAGAAAGTTTTATTCAGCAGGTGCCTTAGGAATTAAGAACACAGATTACTTAGCCTGCATGGGACGTTATCAGTATTCTC
>NW_015182626.1:0-2785 GCF_001447785.1 Gekko japonicus
GATCAGCAGCGAAGTCTGCACTAAATGTCTGTGTGACCTGATTCTTAGAGACCTTGAAGAGCATGGCTCTAAGTTCTGGACAGCTGAACCACTAGACTTACCAGCCTCCAGCCATGGCCTGGAAATCTTCTGGAATTACAACTCATCTCCAGACTAGCTCCCCTAGAGAAAATGGCTGCTTTGGAGTGTGGACTTTATAGCTGTTGTAGTTGTTAGCCATTCAGTTGTGTTTGACTCTTGGCAATTCTACTGGCCAGCTCTCTCCATGTTTTCTGATCTTGTACTCTTTCTTTGAGTCATTCCATGCTCAGGCTGGTGTCGACTAGGCATTTCCGAGCCAAATTGATACCTGAACCATGCCTTTTTGGCATGATTCAGGCATTAATTAAGCCAAATCAGGTTCTCTGATCTGATTCAACTTACTGATAAGAGAATCCTGAATTAATTTGGGAATCCTGAAGTTTTTGGCTCCATTATACCCTATAAGGCCATTGTAGTCAATGTCAAAGCTCCTTGAGTATATTCAGTGTGCTGGGGGGGTAAGGGGTTTGAGGTAGAGGTACCAAATTTGCAGTGTAGCTGCTGGAGCCTCCCCCCAAAAGAACCCCCAAGTTTCAAAAAGATTGGTCCAGGGGGTCTATTCTATGGGCACCCAAAGAGGGTGCCCACATCCTCCATTGTTTCCAGTGGTGGGGAAAAAGCAAGGGAGGCATTGAACAAGCCTAGCAGATTCTCCCAGAGAATCTCTGTGGTAGAAAGTGAGGAGTGTGGAGGGGGCATAGGGTAATGGAGCTGAAAAATCCTGAATTTTACCCGAGGTTTATAAGATTATGCATGGGATAGAGCATGTAGAGAAAGAAATACTTTTCTCCCTTTCTCACAATACAAGAACTCATGGGCACTCCATGAAATTGCTGAGCAGTTGGGTTAGAACAGATAAAAGGAAGTACTTCTTCTCCCAAAGAGTGATTCACACATGGAATTCACCGCCACAGGAGGTGGTGGCAGCTACAAGCATGGACGGCTTCAAGAGGGAACTGGATAAACATCTGGAGCAGAGGTCCATCAGTGGTTATTAAGCCACAAGTTATGGATAGGAACTCTCAGTCTGGGGCAAGTGATGTTCTGTATTCTTGGTGCTTTTGGGGGGGGAGCAACAGTGGGAGGACTTCTAGTGTCCTGGCCCCACTGCTGGACCTCCCGATGGCACCTGGTGTTTTCGGCCACTGTGTGACAGATGGGCCATTGGCCTGATCCAACATTGGCTTCTCCTATGTTCTCTTATCTTCTTATGTTCCAATACAATACCAATATTGGAATTTGGGTTTTCAAGGCAATAAGAAAATTGTAAGGGTCCAAATGCTCCGAATCCAAAAAAATACCTATTCCCCTCCCCCTTGCATATCCCATAGCATTATACCTGGCTGAGGTTTCTCCCCTCCCTAAACCCCACCCTCCCCAGGATACACTGCCCAAATCTCCAGGAATTGCCCAACCAAGAGTCGGCAAGCCGTACCAACCAACCCAAATGCCAGTAACGTTTTATTTATTTTTTTACAGAGGAAAATGTTATACTGCCTCTCCAGAGACCCGCTGGAGGTGGTGCACAAAAACAGAACAGTACAATCAAATCCTATTCCCTCAGCATCCAAACACATCATCATCCACCACACGAAAGCAAGCTGGAGAACATCAGAGCATGAAAAATACAGGGTGACATTTTGAAAACGAGGGCGACGTGGAGGAGGCCTGCTGAGCGTTCCCTCTTTCATGCGCAACAATCGCGTGAAAGGGAGTCGAGGGGGAAGGGCAGCCCAGGGCAGGATCTGGAACTCATTTGTCACTCTTGAAAGCAGGGTTGCCAATTCCTGGAGATTTGGGGAGAGAATGTGAAAAGGGATTTCACCTAGGACAGGGGTGTCAAACATGTGGCCCGGGGGCCTGATCAGGCCCCCGGAGGGCTTCTCTCAGGCCCGCAGTGGAACTAGCTGTCTTCTGCTTCTTCTTCCAGTTCTGTTGCAGCTGCGTAATTGTAGGTTTGCAGCTGACAGATACACACCTGAACAGCCGTACTCAGGATGGCAACAGCACAGACATTTTGATGCAATAATTCAGAGCAAGAGGTGTCAGTTATCAGACACCGTTAAATAAACAAAATATTGCAAGAGTGCTAATGTGTTAAGCATGTTTTTATTTTAAGTAAAAAAGAACACCTTTGTGTTTGTGTCCTTCATAAAGTTTATCTCTCCGCTACCTGGCATTACATTTTGTGACACACGTGGCCTGGCCCAACGAGGTCTCATTTGTGTCAGATCCGGCCCTCATAACAAATGAGTTCGACACCCCTGACCCAGAAGCTATGATTTGCCATAAAGTTTGCCCTCCAAAGCTGCCATTTTCTGTAGGGCAACTAATCTCTGTCGTCCAGAAAACAGCTGCAATTTCAGAAGATCTCCAGCCGCGACCTGGAGGCTGTCAAACCAAGTATACACACCGTGAAAAATGACAAGAGTTACGATTGATATAAACAGTTACATTTATGTAATGCAATTAGTATCTCCATTGCTGTGTACCGAAAATTCAGTTCACCTGTTGAACTCCAGTTCACCTGTTAAAGTTATAAATGTGACCGTATCAGCAGTTTATAAGGGACACTAAAGGACTGTTAAATTTTTGGTACATAGAAATGGAGATATTAATGGCATTGCACAAATTTAATTGTTTATGTAAATTGTAATTTTTGTCATTTTTTAAATTGTTTATTTATGGATTTTCCGTTACAAAA
>NW_015182627.1:0-2542 GCF_001447785.1 Gekko japonicus
AATACAGAGTAAGCAGGGATAAAAAAAAAGTTCCACAGTTCGGTTACCTAATGTTTCTTCATTATTTAGCTTTTACATAATTGGAGATTAAAAGTTAGTATTTTTACTTTAAACAGTACAAACAAAATTAGCTGCAGTGTGTGCATCTTAGTAAATAAACAAAGAAGAAAAAACAGACTTTCAGAATTGGGTTATTTAGCTGTTCCCCCCCCCTCCACATTTGTTCTTATCAAAGGGCAGCTTAACCTTAAATGATTTAGGAGCCACAGCTCCTAATTCTGATTCGGAATCAAAAACGTCCTCTAGGGAACTACTTGAAGAGCTATCACTGCTTCTGGAGCCATGTTCGCTAACATCTTCTGTAACGATATTGTACTCTAATTTCCTTTTTTCTTTCTCTGGACTTTGATGCTGTTCCAAAAATGCCTTTGCTTTGAGGACAGAGTCAATCTTTTCTTTTTTCTCTTTGAAGTTGAAGATAAATCCTTCTGGAATTATCCATCTGTAGGGAGTGGAATTTTTCTGTAGAAATAGAGTCAAATTTTTATATTGTTTCCTCCTCTTTCTCACCTCACATGGAACATCTTTTAGAACTTTCGCTTCTTCTCCTTGGATTTTTAAGGTTATTCCATTAGTCACTTTCAGTATCATATCCCTTGTTGACCTTTTAAAGAATTTCACAAATACTTCACCAGGCAGGTTGTTTTTCTTGATAAATTCTGGATAGGTTTGATATACCATATCCAAGTCGCTTTGTAAAAGTTCCGCTTTATAACCTGCCACGGGAGCTAGGGTTTCGCTTAAAATCTCTTAAGTTCTCATTTTTTTGTTCGAAATCTCTTTCAGGTTCTAATCTTTTTGTTCTGGAATACCTTGAAATCTCAGGACATATGCTGATTGGTTTAACTGAAGTTGTAACAGCTGTTGTTTCTCAGAGGTCCTCTCTTTTTCCACTGCCTCCATTCTCTGGTTCAATAGATTTGTCTACTCATCCTCCTTCTTCAGCTTTTTAGTTGTCTTCTTTGTTCTTGCATTGGTTTCTTTCACTTCTTTTTGTAGGGCTTCAAAGTTATTGTTCAAGTTAGTCATCTGGTTCAGTAGAGGGCACAATGCTGCAGTAATCATCTTGGATATATCTGTGGTTGCTTCCAGTCTGGGAGCTGGAGATGATGAGCTGGCAGTTCCTGAAGAAGCTTTCACTCTGGGTGCCATTTTTTCACCCCGATGAGACATTGTTCACATTAAAGGTAAAAGTTTTTTACTGCTTCTGAAAGTTTTTTAAAGTACACGATTTCTACTAGTCTGCACACCAGTCAGTTGAATTAACGTTCTCCCATCAAAGCTGCTGTTTTGCCCCTTGCTTTATTTCTTTTTCGGCTGCTCTTTCCGGGGTAGGGTAGCCTCCTCCCCCTTCGCTGTGTTTGGGGCTATGCTGCGGTTTTGTGGGTTTGCTTCTAAACGCTTATGTGGTTTGCCAGGTAGTCACTCACGCTTTACTTCTCGGCTTGCGCCCAAAGATGGGGAAAGTCTTTTAATGCCAGATCTCCTGCTCGCTCGTTCCAGTATGCGTCTTTAAACCCATGGCTGGTCTCGCACCAGCGGGACCTATCGGGGCAAAAGGAAGCCTCGATCCTTCAGCCGTCGCCTTGGGAGAGGCTTTCCTCATGCCCCAGGCTATGAGCCCCCCCCCCGAGGGCTCGAGCCTCCCCGAACTGGTCTGGGACCCCTCCTGTCTGGTGCGATTGTGGGCCACTCTCATCGGAGCTGCAATGGAGTGCACTCGCCAGCAAGCCACTAAAACCAGAAGTCTGCTATCCAGGTCCCTTCTATGAGCACATGCCACAGATTGTTCCTGGGATCCTCTACATCCAAACCATGTGCACATCCAGAATTGTAATTCATATGGAAACACAGGGGTGGGTTATACTTACTCTACGCACGCACATGAAAAGGAACAATTTAGGTTTAAGAGCACAATACCTCTTCAATTTTAATTCAGAAAAAAAGTATACCTCAACTGTCACAAGTCTGGGGAACTGATCTGGGTACGAAACAACTAAGCCAGGAGTTAATTGCAACTAAGCTTCACTGAAATTAAGAAAGTTTCAGGGGGGCTTTCTGAAAACATTTGCACACACAACTGTATGACTATCATGATTAATATGAATTGATTTGGTTGGCAAGTATGAATCACAAGTGAAATACTGGTAAACAACTGGTTTGGTTAACTGTTGAAAGTGAAAAGAAGAATATCCCAAACATAGGCTTAGGACAGGAACTGATTGATGTTAGTGTAGTTAGTATATAAGTTAGTATATATGTTAGTATATACACAAACCACATTAAACACTTATTCCTATAAATATGCAATAACACCTCCACTGACAGCCTTTGAAGGAGAAATATTCCCAGATTGTATGGACTAGAAGCAGAACCAAAAATTTCATCCAAGACCAGGATATCAGAAATTTTAAATTTAGCACCAGCTTCATGCTTATGCTGGTGGCTGTCAGTTTTATTTTAGATTGAAAGGGCCTATTTA
>NW_015182628.1:0-2644 GCF_001447785.1 Gekko japonicus
ACGTAAACGGGCTCCCAACTAAATAATATTAAAGGTAATAACTCAAATGTAACTTATATAATTGGAGAATGCTAACTATATATATATATAAAAAAAAGACTTGGAATTTTCAGAACAAGTTGTGGGTGTCTCTACAAAATTACTGCAATAGGAGGGGGAATCACAAAATGGCTGCCATGGGGTCCTGGGGCCAGTCACCAATGTTGGTAGATTCCAAGCCAAGCATCTTGCTACGATGGAGGCGGCTGTTTCTGAACGGGTGCTCCCTGCAGACACAAAGGTGAAACCTCTGGACAAAATGGATGCTTTGGAGGGGGGACTCTGTGGTATTGTATGTTGGGAGATTGTAACTCTGCACTCAAGAGGATCTGGGAGGGAAAGGGTTAAGAGGGGGTTGGACTGGATGGCCTCTACGGACCCTTCCAACTCTGTGAGTCTATGATTCTATGTTGATCAGGTCCTGATGGTTACTAAAGTGAGTTTCTTAGAATCTTAGAGGGAGTGATGGAGAAGGCAAGGGTGGTCAAAGGCTACGACGTAACCCCCGTATTCAAAGGCTGTATATGTCGGAATGTGCAGGAATTGGCCCAGAAGCCAATGTGAAAAGCACTACGCGAAGACTTGAAGAGTTCATTAAAAGATAGAACAACACCCCTGCCGCATGTCATCGATTGTGATTTGTGGTGTTTCCAACATTAGACCATTTCAGGGCTTCCAGCTTTAATTGATTCATTGGTTGCGACGGGAGAATCAATGGTTTAATCACCGATGAAGTCATCACCAAAAATAAAAAACAGATCCTTTGTGTTTGTGCCAGAAAACGACTCAGTACATAGCCCAGACAAAGGAAACTGTGTGTTGTAGTAGCCACGTCACTGCCCTGTGACAAGGTTTACAGGGAGGCTGGCAGTGAGAATGAGCTGTGCGTATCGCTAGACCATTTCCACTGTATATAATTATGGCTGTGTTGTGGAAAAGATATTTAAAATCATGACAGAAGACCAGTGGCTGATTGGACGGAGCTGAAGCACTGTCATCTGCTGTCAGACTAATCAGCAGCTCATCCAAAAGAGCCAAGCGCTGCCAGCATTGCCAAGGCGAAAAACATTTGGCAAGAACAAAATGAATGTAAAGAAAATAAACAGTGAAAAATTACTTGAAAAAAATCTACTATTTAAGAGATGTGTACTTCTAGAACTGTAAGAGTCCAGTGGCACCTTAAAGACTAACAAAATTAGTGGTAAGGTGTGAGCTTTCATGAGCCACTGCTCACTTCTTTAAGGTGCTACTGGACTCTTGCTCTTTTCTACTGCTACAGAAAGACTAATGCGGTTACCCATCTTGATACATGTAAAACCACAAGCTAAATATGAGCTACAGGTGGGGGGGAATCAGGGGGCGTGGAGCTTGTGCTCGGCTCTGCAGGAGCGGCTCCGGGTGTGAACCCTTCTGGTAGCCGGTCTTCGTCCTCTGCAAGACTTAGGTTTTGTACTTCCAGGGGTACAGGGAGCTCGTTCTTGGATGTTGAAGGTGCAGCGTCCCTGGAATCAGGGTCTACTGGGTCAGGCAGCACGGTGGGCATGACACACTTCTTCTTCTTCTATTTGGTAGCCCTAGGAGGGGCTACTGAGCGGGTGTGTGGGGAACCTGACTGAATTAAAAGGAAAAGACAAAGGACTAGCTTGGGCGGCCACGGGAATTGATCTAGTTAAGGTCCTGCTTTTCTGGGCAAGGCAGGAGACCTGCTTTCATTCTGGGAACAATTGATTAGATTACTATTCTGGGCGGGGAGGGCCGCATTCACAGGTATCGGTCAGCTGGAGTTAAACAAATTACCAAGAAAGGCTATCAAGAATAGGAGCCTCGGGGCTCTCCTAGGCTTGGTAAAGGTATTTTATTTCCCTGTGCGTATGAGTGTGAACGTTGGACAATGAAGAAAAGCTGACAGAAAGAGAACGGATTCCTTCGGAATGTGGTGTTGGAGGAGAGTTTGACGGATCCTGTGGGCCGCCAAGAAGACGAATAACTGGGTTCTAGGTCAAAACAAGCCCGAGTTCTTCCAAGAGAGGTAAATTACATAACTGAAAAGACAAGAATGCTAGGGAAAGCTGAAGGCAGCGGGAAAAGAGGAAGACCCAACATGAGATGGATGGACTCAGTCAAGGAAGCCACGGTTCACCGTTTGCAGGACCTGTGCAAGAGGGCTGTATTATCCATAACTTATAAGGCTGATTGCTGGCCACATGACCATGGAAACGTCTTTAGACAGCACTGGCTCTTCGGCTTGGAAACGGAGATGAGCACCGCATCCCTAGAGTCAGATTCGACTGGCTTTCAAGCAAGGGAAACCTTTACCTTTACTAGGATGAAACGGTTTAAGTGAAGCCTAGGGGCCCTGCAGGGACTAGGGGCCCATCTTTTGTTTGTTTGTTGAGGCACTGTTATTTTCTCTTCATAGGCAGCCTATAATATACAACTGTATAGGATTCTGCCCCCCAAGCCTGTCCAGGAATGAGAGGGAACCCTATAATTTTTCAATACATTAAACAACAACCCAGAGAGGTAGGCTATCCTCTCTGGATTTCAGAACAATTTGCCACCAGGACCTCTTTTATCTAGAGTCCCCTTCCAGCCTAAGAGCAAG
>NW_015182629.1:0-2623 GCF_001447785.1 Gekko japonicus
ATTCGGGGCTCTGCCCCCTTCCTTAAAGGTCCGACCCCACAAGATGTCATCCTTACATTTAACACGCACTCCCACACCCTGCCATGGCCAAACACAGCTGGCTGAGCACTGGGGGGGGCGGCGGCAGGGATTGGAAGTGGGGAATCCCCTCAATGAGAAAGGTGCACGAATTGAGACCACAGCAAATAATGGCAGCCCGAGAAAAAACATCTGCCCCACAAGTCGTCACAAAATGGCTACGGGCCTGGCAGGCCCTCTCCAAGAAGAAAGATATAAATCAGGATGGGTAGCTGTATCTGAAGAAGCGAGCAGTGACTCACGAAAGCTCCTGCCCTGCCACAAATTGTGTTAGTCTTTAAGGCGCTACTGGACTCTTGGGGCGACAGCACAGCCGCCGTTTGCCCCGACACAAACATGTCAATTTCACACCCAAAGCTCCGGGGCTGCATTTTGACTCGAGGCTTCGCCCAATTTCCTTCGCAGTTTCGTGATCCTGGTTTTTGAGGATCATGAAACTGCAGAGGAAATCGGGCGAAGCCGCGGGTCAAATGCAGGTCAAATGCAGCTCCGCAGCCTCAGGTGTGAAATTGACATGTTTGTGTTGGGGCAGACGGCACTGCGCTGCGAGGCAGCTCTAGTGAGAAATTGCCCTTGCTCTTTTCTATGGTGATATAAGTTAGTATAGCCCACCCGCATTTATATTCTTCTAGGCTGTGGCCCAGGCTGTAGCAGCTGCATTTCCTGATGGTTTCGTCTGGTAGTTCTCTTGTTCACTCCCCTACTGTACAGCGACATTAATCTCCTGATGCCAAAGCTGATGTGACCTATTTGGACTGTTGAGGCAGGAAGTATCATGGCCGCAGCCTCCCTTGGTCCCGCAGAGAATTGAAACTACCTCCAGGAGAGGACCTGGTTATGGGGCCGGCTTGGGGTTCCCAGGTCCACCAGGCCACTAGCATGTCACGGCAGGACCAGGGGGCGTGACGCAAGCAAGCCAAAGTCCAGGAACAGTCCGAGGTCAAGCCGAGCAAATCAGGTAGCAAGGTTCAAACAGGTTTAAATAACAGTCCAAAAGCAGGGTCAGCCATACCAGAGTTTCAAGTCCATAAATCACAACAATACCAGAGGAGTCAGAGATGAACGCAGGGTCAACAAAGCCGAAGGTCAAAAGCCAAGGATCAAGCCGAGAAGAATTCCACAAGGTCTGGAGCAGAGATGCAAGGATTCAGGTCCTGAACAAACGACGTTTGCCAGCACAAATGACTGCTGGCAACAGACTTGCATATATACAGTGCTAGCTAATCAACTCATTAGCTAGCCAGGAGTGAGGACAGGATCCTGTCAGTAATCAGGGCTAAGAGATCTTCTGGCACGCATGCGTGCATTCTGCCTTTGCTCTCTCAGCTGTTGTCTTCTTACATTCCTGAGCCTGGTTACAGGTGGAGGCGAGTCTGATGATGAATTACTGGGCTGCAGCAGAGACTGATCCCTTGCAGGTGTTCCCTGGGAGGCTCTATCCTCCTCACCACTTAGATAGCTTTCAGCTACAGGATCCAGTCTTTGCCTTTCTGCTGCAGTACTGTCCTCAGGAGCCTGTAAGTCCACAGGCTCCTGGCTGGCAGGTGCCTCCTCAGGGGCATCAGCAAGGGCAGGCATGGCATCAGCAGGGGCAGGCATGACATAGCAGGGGATGGGGGGGGAATAGGTTTGCCAGATCCAGGTTGGGAAACTCATGGAGATTTGGGGATGGAGCCTGGGGAGGCCGGGGACCTCAGTGGGGTACGATGCCATGAAGTCCACCCTCCAAAGCCCCCAGGGGAACTGTAGTCTGGAGCAATGTTCCCTCTAAGCTGCGGAGTCTTGTGAGCAAAAATTCTACTTTGTGAGCTCCTGGCATTAAAGTTGTGAGCGAGCGATTTGGCTACTGCATCAATTAGTTTGCCCTGGAGCCACCCTTCATGAGCTAAGACAAAAATTTGTGAGCTGGAGGCTAAAAAAACTGTGAGCTGGCTCACACTAACTCAGCTTAGAGGGAACACTGGTCTGGAGATGAGCTGTAATTCCAGAGGATCCCCAGGTCCCGCCTGGAGCCTGGCATCCCTTGGCCTACTATACATTGCACAAACTGTAAACGAAACAAGTTGAAAAGTGCAGTCCCATCCGCCTTCTCGATAGGGGGTGAACTGATATTCTGCCAAGCCGTGCAAGTGAGAGTTTGGCTGATCATCCCAGAAGGGAGAGAAGAGCTCATTATGCATAAAACTGTGTATAATGTCTACTAGGTCAGGTGTCTTGATTGATGGATTGATGGATAACACCATTCGTTAGGGGGAAAGGTGCAGCAATCGATTTCATTCAATTTGCACAGACGGGTGTGAAATGTAGAGTTGCCAAGTGTCGAGTTTTGTACAGTCCAGTTTTCCCACTGACTATCAGGGGGGAAAATACAAATGTTCAGTATTTTTAAGGTTGCCATTAGCCAGGCAGAAGGTGTTCTCTTGCTAGGAACATCTCGGCTGGGAGCAACCGTTGCTGGATGGCAGGAAAAGGAACTGGAGGAGTGGAGAGGCAAAGAGAACTCCTACCACCACCCCCATCTGCCTCCTGTCCCCAGCCGTCGCTT
>NW_015182630.1:0-2509 GCF_001447785.1 Gekko japonicus
CAGTGGCCAAAAGCCCAGGTACCATCAGGGGGTCCACAAGCGGGGACAGAAGCCAGAACGCCAGAAGCCCCTTTTAACCGGAGATGCCAGGGGATTGAACTTGGGACCTTCTGCATGTCAAGCTGGAACTCTACCACTGAGCCAGGGTCTTTCTCATCACCTAGTGCCTGGTCCTTTTAAACTGAAGATGCTGGGGGCTGAACTTGAACCTTGGCATGCAGAAGGTCCCTGGTTCAGTCCCTGACATCTCCAATTAAAAGGGCCAGGCAGTGAGTGATGTGAAAGACTGCCACCTGAGATCTGGAGAGTGGCTGCCGGTCTAAGTAGAAAATACTGACCCTGATGGACTAAGGGAAGGGCTGTGGCTCAGTGGTAGAGCCTCTGCTTAGCATCCAGAAAGTCCCAGGTTCAATCCCCGGCATCTCCAGTTAAGAGGACCGGGCAGGAGTTGACGTGAAAGACCTCTGCCCAGGACCCTGGAGGTGGCTTCTCATGTTTATATCAGCTACTGGAGAACACGGGTGGGAAGACGCGGTTGCAGTCATCCCCCTCATGGGCTTCCTAGAAGCAGCGGGTCAGCCACTGTCCGAGCAGAAGGCTGGACGAGATGGGTCTTTGACCTGATCCCGCGGGGCTCTTCTTGCGCCCTGAGCTCTCGTCGGTCAACAGGGCTCGCTCAAGATAGCTCTTTGTGGTCCTCCTCAGACAAAACGCAACCTCTCCCTTTTCTTGCAGCCGGGAGGATCCTTCACCTCGTAGCGGTCGCGGACGAGACCAACGTGTTCTCCATCATGATCCAGCCACTGATCCCTTCGCCCAGCGGGGACGTGAAAAGTGGCCTCTGCGAGATCGGGCTGGAGAACTTCCTCCGTTACCTCCTGAGCCTCCACCAGCCCATTCTCGTGGGTTACGACCTGTGGTCCATGGACATCCCAGTCCTGGTGAACGCTTTGAAGGCCACCAAGAAGGAAGAGGTCTTCGAAGCGGCCGTCTTCGGCTTCTTGGACGCCCAGCCCCTCATTAAAGAGAGAATCCCAGACCTTCCCAGCTATACCTTGAAGAGCCTAGACCGCGTGTACCTTTGGGGCCAACTGGACGACTGCCAAGTGATCGACTGTGCCAAGACCGTGAAAGACCTCTGCACCGTTTTGGATGTCAACCCAGGAATGGACAGGAGGCCGGTGGTCACCTACGCCAGCTTGCAGAGTTACGGTTCCCTCCAGCCTCTCCTGACGAGGAGGCTCCTCAGCCGTTGCACCGTCCAGAGCTTAGCGCTGCGCGGCGTCTGCCTCTCCACGCTGCTCTCTGTGTACAGAAAGGACCCAGTGCGGGGGTTGGAGAAATTTTCCAGGTACTTGAATTCCAGGCAGATCCGTGGCGGGGGGAAAGTCCGACGGCTGAGAAAGGCCCGAATCTATTTTGACGCTCCCCCCTCCACGTCTCAGGCCTCGGCGTCCTCGGCAGCAAAGTCTGAGATGTGTTTTTGCCATTAACCCAGCAACCCGCCCGCCGTATGTACATTCACTTGACCTTTTTTTGAGTCGGATGATCCTCTGATGTTTCCGTTTTGCCTTTTGCGCTTCTGGTCCCGCTCATCGCGCGTGCAGGTGTCTGCGCATTCCCCGGCGGTACCCGAGGCTACGCAGTATCTGGGTCCACCTTGGGTCCCATCAAACAGCCGTGCGCTGGGGATTTTTAGGAGAGATGGAGTCGTGTGGGGCCCGGTTCCGGCCGTGACCTGAAATGGCCCCGGAAAAGAACCGCTGTTTTCCATGCCAGGGAACTTTATGTGTACCCCACACGAGTCTGGCAAACAGCTACTTCGCGAGACCATTTCAGGTCAGGACAATGTCACAGCAGGAGAGGCTTAAATTTTTGGGGGGGTGGGGCATTGGGAAACCCAATGGGGCAGGGGAGTATAGGGGATGCAGGAGAGAGAGAGAAATAAGAATAGTGCGGTGCGCCGCAGCTAAACTCAGATTTTTTTTTTAAGTATAATTTTGGAGAGCATGTTTTGTGGGGCGTGGCAGCCAGTCAAGGGGGCGTGGCCCTGAGATGCCCCACTGTGGCTGTGGGCCTGTGCTTAAACCCCCTCTCCACAGGTACAAAGCCCCCATCCAAATCATCTCCCTCACCCCATGCCTGAGAATCTAAGTTTCAAACAGGAGCTCCCAGCATACATCAACTTGACAGGACCGTGTCCTAGTGCTGCATCATGATTCCGAATGGGCACTGGTTGCTCACGGCGCACCCTCCTCCATGGCTGATGTGGTCTTTTCAGAAGACGGACGTTCCTCGGCTTGTATAACTCTGTGCGTATTCATTAAACTTCTCCGCTACCTAACGCATGGTTGCCCCCTGTATTTATTTAGGTTCTACGATGCATGGCTCAATTCAGGAAGGGAAGTGTGGTTTTCTAAAGCTGCTCAGGCGTGTACAACACATGTATGATTAAGCAAACAGAAGGAAGAAAAGTCGGTTTTAAACCCCGCCCTTCAGTACCCGAAGG
>NW_015182631.1:0-2605 GCF_001447785.1 Gekko japonicus
CTAGTGCTATAGAATTGCAGTGCTATTTCACCCTTTCAGTATAAACCTTGAAACGAAACATTTTTCACACTGTACACTACTACACATTGGTGACAATGTCACTCCTGAAGATGAAGGGATACAATACAATCCTGACCAGGATTTGAGTGCATCTGAACCTTAAAGACCAAGAAAATGTTTTCAGTATATAAGTTTTTGTGAGTCAAAACTAACTTTTTCAGATACATCACTCAGCCTGCACAAGTGAAGAGTGTTTTTTTCTTCTTCTTACTACAGAGTAGCCACACATATCTATCTAGTGCTCCTAGTGTTTGTTTTCAGAAAAGAGGCTATAAAGCTATCAAGAATAATATGGCTGGGGGAAATTGGTCTGACTTGTGAGGTTGTTAAGATGAAGACCAAGTCCTGCTGCAGTAAAAACTCTTTATTGTGTAGTGGGTTGACCGTGTGGCTAGGCCTCCTCAGCTCCCATAACATGGTGCACGCTTGACTCTTACACAACTAAGACCCAGAACAACGGCCCGCAGGCCAACTATATACATATCCAGGGGACACCCCTGGATCCCATTGGGAGGTTCGAATTTCCCTCCCCGTTTCCCTTGGCTCCTATTGGAGAGACCAAGAGGCTGGTTTCCATTGTCCACCCAGGGTCAAGCCCTGGGTCGCCGCTGGCCCCTGGTGGTGGCCAGCATACACAACACTCTTCTAGGTTTTTTGAGTCTGGCCCTCATAGAATCTCCATAAATCTCTTCTGGAGGCTAATTGTATTTTAAATTCATGAATAAAAATTAATTAGCAATATTGTTTGATTTGGACAGATCTGAGTCAGGGTCTCGGGGAATTATTTTAATAATTCATGCCATTCATTAATCATCGTTCAGAATGTATCACTTTGCACCATACATGCCAATATTTCTTGGTGTTCTGTTCTTTGCAGCATATCTAGTTGCTGCTCATATAGAATTAAGTGTTGCCTTCTCTCAGCTGATATACATTCATAACACTACTCATATAGCTGATTAGCAACTTGGTGCTAAGACATCATAACACTGATGAGGTGGTTTCGAATTGGTTGGCTAATGCAGCCAGAAGGACAAAGAATGCCAAGTGTTAGTGCAACTGGCCAGAAAGGGTAGTAAACAGGAATGAGCTGGCAAGAGAGCCAGTTTGATGTAGTGGTTAAAAGTGTGGACTCTAATCTGGGAGAACCAGGTTTGATTCCCCACTCCTTCACATGCAGCTGCTGGTGTGACCTTGGGTCACTCATAAATTCTCTCAGAGCTGTTCTCTCAAGAGCAATTCTTGAAAGAGCTCTCTCAGCCCCACCTACCTCACAGGGTGTCCGTTGTGGAGCAGGGAAGGGAAAGGAGATTGTAAGCCACTCTGAGACTCTGAGTGAAGGGAAGGGTATAAATCCAATCTCCTCCTCCTTCTTGAAAAGCACATTTTTTATGAGAGTTTGTTGGTGACTGTTTAGGGCAGCCTAAAAACCCTTTTTCATGATGCAAATGTTCCTAGCAAAATCTGTTGCAACTCCTGAAGGGACAAAATACAACAAAATATGGTTTTTAATGACCCATGTGTACATATTCTACATCAGACATTCACCAAAGCATCTAAGGACTATCACCAGCCATTCAGTGAGACTGCATTGGCTTAAGTAATATCTAAATTGCCCTGTATTCAATGAAGAATTCAATTTGTTTGTAAGGATATGGGGGAACTCTGTGAGTCTTCTTGCTAAACCTCTAGAGGGGAAAAAAGCTTTTTGCTACCCTCAAAATTCCCTGGGCCTTTCATCAAGTAGGAACCTCCAAGCTTCACTCAAAGAGAAACTCGGTGGTTATCTAGAAATGTGCAGACCTGTGTAAATACTGAGATTTTGTCCAATGTGCAATATTTGACAACACAGGGAAACATATGAGGAACTCAGAGAGAAGCCAAAAGAGCTTTGAGAAGATTAGTGAAACCACTCCACTGGAGGATTTAACATATTCTCTGACTCGATTCTTTTGAAAAAGTTTTCTTTGGCCTTATTGAAACGTCTTTCTTTAAAATTCGACAGATTTTTTTTTTTACCTCAGCAAGTACTTCAACATTTGCTTCACATTTTTTTGCTTTTAAATATAAAGGCATTGCTACCTATTTGAAGAGGGGTGGAAATAGGATGGTGTTAGTGCTTTTTGTGGCTCACTTGGCACTTAGAGCTTTGCCAATTTGGCAATTCTCTCATCTGTTCCACCCCAATCCTATCCATCCACCACGAGAGCAGCATTGTATCTCCATCATTCAGAGGCAGAGGACCAGAGGCCAGGGACATACCATAAGGGTGGTCTGTGGCCTGCTCACTGTGTTTCTGAGTTTCCCGGAGGCAGGTTACCTGACAATGTAGGGTTGCCAGTCTCCAGGCCCAAGCAGGGTTTCCCCCAATTTTCAGGGCTTTTGCCCACCATTGGCCAACTGGCTGGCAGGGAAAACCCCACCCCTAAACAGTGATATCGCTGTGCAATGTCCCAGATATAATAACGTCCCTCAGAAGTTACATCATCACATCAAGGATGTCTGAGAGCTCTCCAAGGAAGTGACGTGCTACATTGCTCACGTT
>NW_015182632.1:0-3022 GCF_001447785.1 Gekko japonicus
GAGGGACCTTAGTGGGGCATGGTGCCTTAAGGTCCACCCTCCAAAGCTACCAGTGCCTCCAGGGGAACAGATCTCTGTTGTCTGGAGATCAGTTGTGACAGTGGGAGATCTCAAGGGCCCACCTGGAGATTGGCAATCCTAGGAGGAACAGTCCTGAATTGCCATGGCAGTTCGAAAGTAAATAAATGAGTCAAGTGTCAAAGTTCAGTCACTTCCCAGTTCATATTAGAAGTTGTCCTGAAAGATATGCCTCAGATACCCAGTTTGTGTCTGTATGTAATTCAAAGTGCTGGTTTTAACTTTTAAAGGCCGGAGATGCCTCTAGGGTGTGGTGCTCATCTCTGTTTCCAAGCTGAAGAGCCAGCGCTGTCCAAAGACGTTTCCGTGGTAATGTGGCCGGCATGACTAGACGCCGAGGCACATGGAATGCTGTTACCTTCCCACCGAAGCGGTACCTATTTATCTACTTGCAATTTCTTGCTTTCAGAAGGCGCACGGAACGCTGTTACCTTCCCACCGAAGTGGTACCTATTTATCTGCTTGCAATTTCTTGCTTTCGAACTGCTAGGTTGGCAAGAGCTGGGGCCAGAAACGGGAGCTCACTCCATCATGTGGCACACTCGGGTCTCGAACTGCTGAACTACTGACCTTTCACAGCCTGCAGTTCAGCGTCTTAACCACTGAGGCACCTGCCCTACCTTAAAAACTTAGATTTCCCAGGAAAGGGCCTTAAGAGAGGTGGCACCATGATAGGCCTTCTGGTATATTCATTAAGTTTTTATTGTCCAGAATATCCTGGTATCTTATTCATTCTTCCCCCTCATGTATATTTTGTCAAGTAAAAGCCTCAAGCGGTGCAATAAGTCTAGAGTTTTTGCTATAAAATCTTTTAAAGATAAAGTCCCAAACTTTCAAAAGTGCTGCTCGCAGCCAATGTTGCTTAAAATATTTCTGTGTTAAAGCTTTTTCATACCACAGGAAAGCATGCCTTGTCCATGTCTTTTCTGTTGAAATATTATTTTATTTGCTAGGGCTGGTTGGTGTACAAGCCTTTCAGAAGAATAAAATATTATTTTGAAGACACCTCCCCCTCCCAGTCCCAGAAAGCGAAAATAGTAAGAGAAGAGGATGAACGGAAGAGGACGAAATAGAGAAAAATGAGATCACGTTAAGCTCAATAAGGGGAGGGAGTTCAGGTATCCAAAGAAAAAAGACGCTGATAAACCAGGGCTATCCTGCAGGGAGACAGCAGAACACCAAGATGCCTTTCTTGGGACTGCTTCTTTTCTTCGCAAAATCCCACCTGCTAAATGCCTCTGTGACTGCATAAGATGGGGAACAGCTGTGGCTCAGTGGCAGAACATCTGTTTGACATACAGGAAGTCCCTGATTCAATCTCCAGCACCTCCACTTGAAAAGATCAAGGGGTGGGTGATGCGAAAGACGTCTGCCTGAGACCCTGGAGAGCTGCTGCCAGTCCGAGTAGACAATACTGACCTCAATGGACTGATGCTCTGAGTCACACATGGTACACCCCATTGCCG
Organism: Gekko japonicus; assembly: GCF_001447785.1. Lineage (NCBI taxonomy): Eukaryota > Metazoa > Chordata > Lepidosauria > Squamata > Gekkonidae > Gekko > Gekko japonicus. The sequence goes on from NW_015182632.1 coordinate 1,545, forward strand.
GTGTTCCCTCTAAGCTGAGTTAGTATGAGCTAGCTTACCCAAAGCAATGAGAGAAAAGGGCAGGCCACCCCACAGACTGCACTGAGTCCTTCCGGCCACAGGAAAGGTCTGTTCTTTGTGCGAGTCGTTTGTGGTTTGCAAAGGCCAGAGAAAGCGAAGCTGCTGCCCGGTGCATGCAAATGAGATGCTGCTCCTGAATGCGGGTAAATGGGCCTGCCCACCCCCTTTTGCTCTCCCACCCTTGGGGGGGCGGGAAGAGAAGTAGGAAGCGTAATTGCTTCTTATTGCCTCTCCTCTGCAAAAAAAGTGAATGCGATCTTCACAGGGGCAGACCGAATCCTCTAACCTAACATGGTGAAACATGCAGAAGTGCCACAGGCCTCGTCTGATGATTCCACATACTAAGACTAAAGCCTGCCTTTCTCCCAGCTGTTTAAAAGGGCACCTCTGACCATGTGCAGAGTGACTTCCTCCCCACCCACCTCCCACTCGTCCAAGCCCTGGAGTTTTCGCCTAAAAGCCTTAACTCCAGACAGATGCCGCTCTCAGTCATGCGCTTGCCCTGCGTTCCTAGGCAAACTTGCTCTTTGCAGCGCATAAAGCAGAGCCCCTGCGGCGCCTGATGCTCGGTGAAAAAGTGGTGCTCCTCCTGCGCTCCTGAGCCTGGAAGATCGGGCCCACAGAACATAAAAATAAATATTTCTCAAAGGTGCCTGCCCAGCCTCCCCCCCCCTTTTTGCTTGTTTGCTTTTTTTGCTATCAAGTTACAACGGCATATGGTGACCCCATGGGGTTTTCAAGGCAAGAGATGCCCAGCCCTGCCCAGGCATCCAGAGGGAGGGCCGCGGTCCGCAGAAGGGGCACCTTTCCCAAGGGGGGTGCAGCATGGCCACTATGTGTTCCTCTGCAGTCTGTGTCCTAGGCAGTCGCCTAGGTTGGCCTAATGGCAGCACCGGCCCTGGGTGAAATTTGATTAAATTGTTACCACCAAGCTTGCTGGAGATAATGTCTTGTCTGCTACTAAATGTAACATGGGGGAACCTGTTTTTAATTTGAGGAAAGAGCTCTATTGACTCCAGCTGCTGGGAGCAGGGTGTGTGGAAACGGGAGGTCACACGGAGAATTTGCCACGCAAAAGGCACAAATGTTGGGTGGATTTTTGGGGCGAGATCACACCGCAACATCTGGGGAGTGTAGCGCACCTGTGGCCAACCTGTGGCGTCCCAACGAAGTTGCAGAGTTAAAAAGTACCAAGGAAAGTGCACTAGTATCCGGAAAACGCGCAGCACAGGTGGGCGTCTGATCGCTGGAGTGCTAGTATCCCATGGCATCCGGCGCCCGTCCACGTCCTGTCACAAACCGGATGTTTTTTGTAAGAGCATGCGCACAAACACAAAATGGAAAGCAGTGCTGCTCTGAGGAACTGCACATGCGCACAAACACAAAACTCTTGTGTGATCACGCCGCGCCACTTCTTT
>NW_015182633.1:0-2479 GCF_001447785.1 Gekko japonicus
CAAAGAAGGCGGGTTTGGGAACTGAAGTGCCACGCTCGCCCTCCAGAGCGCCGCTCACAGCCCGCGTGGTCCCCCGAGCCCAAGCAGGAGCGCTGCGGCTCGGGGAGGCCGGGAGAGCCCCGCCCCTGGTCCCCCGAGCCCGTACAAGAGTGCTGCAGCTCGGGGGAGGCCCGGAGAGGCGGGGGCCTGTCAGTCGCCACTGTGTCACCCACCCAGCCCGCTTCAACGGCCGCCGCTGCTGCTGCCACCTCCACCCCTCCCTCCTTCCTTCTGTCCTCCCTGTTTTTCTTCTTCCTCGGGCTCAGCCTCTGCCTCTCCATCCCCTTCTCTCCTCGGCTTTTTCTTTTCTCCTTTTACCGGCTAGAGGCTGCTCCGTCACTGCTTTCGTTCATGCCTAGGCGCAGTTTTATTCTCTCCCCCCACATAACACACCACATCAACTACACCTCCTCCCTGTCGCTCACATAGCACACACACAGACTCGCACGCGCTCTCGGGCTCTCCCAGTCCCGGTGACAGGCAGGCAGCGGCAGCGGCCGACTGAGAGGAGAGAGAGAGAGAGGAGCCAGCCAGGAAGCAAGCGCCGCCGAGTGCGCCTCCTTGGCGTGCTTCCCGCCCCCCTCTTCGCTCTCACACCCGCACTGCCGTGGACTCGGCCGCGGACAGAAACAGCCAAGCCACGCCCCCCCCACGGAAACAACTGAGCGGGCTGCTGAGGGAGAAGGGGGAAGGAGGCAGAGAAGAAGGGCAGAGCGAGCGCAAGGGCCGCGGTGGCAGTTGGCTTCGCATGCACCCAGAAATGGTGAAAGGGGGGGCGGGAGAGAGGGCATCGCGAAAGCGGCGGCGGCCACCACCATTCCTTCTCCCTGATGTCTGGCACGGGACTAGGAGAACCAGGGGCTGGGGGGGGGGAGAAAGGGAGGCTTTTATCCATCGTGTTGACGCCTCGTTAGGCTCATTCCCCCCCCCCCTTGCAACGGAAATAGTCGAATGGGCTGAGGAAAGGAGAACAGAGAAGAACTGGCTATGGATCACAGAGATTTGGTGTCTCTCGCTCGTCCTTCTCCCGCATCTTGGCACAGAAACCACCAAAAGGTCAGGCCTCAGTTGAGTGGAAATGGACTGAGTGTGATTTAACAGCGGAGACCCCTCCCCCTCCAGACGCACACACAAAAAAGCTGCTCCAAGCGAAGGAGTCCGTTAAAAATACACAAACACAGGGGGGACGAGACATAACACCGCCGGCTTCACAGAAACGGTTTAGACCCAACAACCAAAATTTCCGAAAGGGGATGGGGGGGGGGGAAGAGCATGAGTTCGGCTGCTCGGTTTTCTTTCTCCCCCGCCCTCTCCTGTTTTACAGAAATAGAGGTTTTCGTAACGCCAAAGAACGCTCAATCAGACCTCTGGTTGACTCAAAGTCAGTATCCAGTGGCACCTTTAAGACTGACAAAGGTTTATTCAGACTAGTATGAGCTTTCGTGTGCAAGACACATTTAGTGTGCCTTGCACACGAAAGCTCATACCATGAATAAACCTTTGTTGGTCTTAAAGGTGCCACTGCGGGAGTGCTGCGGCTTTGGAGAGGCCCGGAGTCCCCGAGACACACTTCTCCGGCAGCTCTTTTTCTACAAAAAGACCTCTGCTCCACAAGCAACTTTGGTGATTGGTCTGTGTTGGTCTGAAGCAACAGACCAAAGTTTGAGTCCAGTGGCACCTTTAAGTCTTAAATGTGCCACTGGACTCAAACTTTGTTCTGGGATATAAAAGCTATCTCTTTTTCTTAGCTCACTCATTGGCTCCTCCTGAACTGCTGCCCACTGATAGCAGTAAAAGTAAGGAATAAGAGGACACCCATAGTGGATTATGGTCATGTTTGCAGGTCTGTTTGTAACACTGTTGGGACCTTCAGTATGGCTTGCTCCCGGATCCTCTGAACTTCCCCCACTCTGCTGTCAAAAACTCCAGGATAGTGTGCCTAATGTTTCTGTTGCTCTAAGGATCCTTCGCACGTTTCCAGTGGCAAGTGGTGAACGCAGTTTCTCAAAACTCAAACTGTGGTGGGTGTGGCCTTATGACACACTTCCGGTGATGTCAGGGTGTGTGGCATATGCTAATGAGTTATGCTAATGAGTACCCCTAGGTCTTTTTCTACGAAATGACCCCTGCGTGAATATCAAATTAATTTATCGTGGTGGGAGTGCACACTATTACGAGACAGATATGGTAAAGACAAATTAAAAGGATTTGAAGATAGGAATACTCAACTTGACAAGATCTGGTTATCATCCAGTGATAAATTAATTCAGAAACTTTATAGATTCTTATTAGAAGACTATGAGCTGCATGAAAACATTAAATCTGCTATGATTTCCTGGATGCAGGATACGGGAAAAGAGATTGAAATTGATCAATGGAACACAATATGGGAAACTGCAAAATTTATGAGAGTAATCTCTCCTTTATTATAAAGGAGTTT
>NW_015182634.1:0-2490 GCF_001447785.1 Gekko japonicus
GACGATAGAGAAAGGAGATTCCTAACAAACTGTTGGATCCCAAGCCTTCAAAACAACTCCACGTTGCAAAGCAAGTAAGGTTTATTTCAAAGCGTTGGTTTAACCAGAACAGGACATTGTTAGGAATAACTACAGGTAACCAGGGAAGGCATAATAAAGACATTTGAACCAGGGAAGGACCAATGGGCCAGTTCCCGCTGGCGGGAATAGACCATACAGTTCGCGCCCATTGCATGGGAACGCAACAGTTCTATAATGTCAACACAGGTTCAGTTCACATGCGAGATACCCAAAACATCCTAGGCGAAGCTCTCCCCCTACACCCAGCTGCACGACCTTGGCAAGTTCCGCGGACTACATAACATACTCAAGCAAACAAGGAATGAGAGGGAGGGGGTGAAGGGAACTACACAGAAACCGGAATGACAATGGCAGCTAGCTGACACCTGTCCAACTCCTGGACAAAGTTACTCTCAACAACACTCTCTGGCAGGGATTTGTTTATTGAGGAATAATCATGTTCCAGACCAGACCAGTACCGTGTCAAAACTGGGGTTCTGGCGGGAGAATCCAAAGATATAGACACAGTTCAAACAAAGCCCCCCCCCCAAATTACAACCACTCACACTTCACAAATGCCCCGCCTAGGTTTTGCGCTTTCTACACCCCCACCTGTGAATAGACGGTTTCTTTATCTAGGATAGCGAAGCAGGCACAATTTGGCTCCAAGGTCGTCCCTGTACAAGGGAGGTATCTTAGGAAGAGTTACATTGTCCTGGGACAGAGCAGTTCACACATTTAAGCACTCATACACCTCCCTCAGGAATTTCCCTCCCATGGCAGGCCCCAAATCATGGCAAACTAGAGACCGAGTTCCACACAGCCAGTTGTCTAGACTTCTGCAGGAAGGATAAAGCGACTGAAAATTATAGCCAAACCTACACAGGACTTGGACCTAGAGACCCAAAACTGTCATCATCTGTTCTATACTCCAGCTGTTGACTGTACTGGATTAATGTACAACTGGCTCTGTGGTGTGCTGCATAAATTAAATACTTGTGTATTTCTTAGCTATTAATTCTCTCCAGTACCTGCCTTTTGGATGCTGGAATGTCTGGAACAAACACACAATTCCTGTGACTGCTCAGGAATTATAATTTTTAAAAATACGTTCAGTGCCTTTGTATGGGCACCTAAACGAGTACGGTAAGTTAAAAACCTGCTCTGACTGAGAAGGTTTAATGAGTAACTAAGCTCACCTTTGAGAGGACAAGAGTCACTGGAGAAGACAATAATGCTAGGGAAAGTAGAAGACTGCAGGGGGAGAGGAAGACCCAGCCTGAGATGGGCTTACTCCGTCAAGGAAGCCCCGAAGCCCCTCCGTTTGCAAGACCCCTGAGTAGAGATGCTCAGAATAGGATGTTCTGGAGGCCATAGGGTGGCCATAAGCTGGAAACAACTTGAGAGCACTTAACACGCGCAAACATGCACTCACCTTCCTTTTTGCTTGAATTCTGTTTAATTTAAAAGCCTGAAACCTCGTCCAGGATCTTTGAGATCGTACTTGGTCTGAGAAGCCACATTACCCTGTCAGCAGTCTTCACTTTTTGTGGTTGCAACACATTCACCGTCTGCACTTTGGAATGGCCGCAGGCTCCATGTGATATGACCACTGATGTTTAGGGAAATGGATCAGAGGTCTGGATTGCAGGAGATCCCCATATTCATCGGGAGTTACAGCCAAACATCATTCCTCATTGACTCCCAGCAGTCAGAGTAGAATATTATGTCGGGGGGGGGAGGCTGGTGACTGCGGGGGAGGTTGCCTCGTTGCTCTGATCTGAAGCTGCTGGTTACAGTGGATTTTTAGTTGGACATGAACGCTGGGTTTTAGTGGGAGGGGCGTGAGTTCAAATCCCCCACTCAGGCATTATGATCTCTGGGTGATATTGAGCCAGCTGCTTTTTCCAGCTTTTGTCAGAGGATGGCCCAGGGCCGTGCGGGTTTGCCACAGGTGGGACGTCCCTTCCAAGAATCCCTCCCCCCCGTACACCCTCCTTTCCCCCTGCCCCCATCTGGCCTGGGTCAGGTAAGGGCCTCACCTGGCTGCCAACACTCTGGTCTAGGGCTGGACTAGAGAGAAGGTTTCTTGATGATGGAGGCCTGTTGCAAACTTTTCCTGAGGCCTCAGGCTTTTGTGCAGGAGAGGCTTCCTTGAGGCCTGAAGGCCACTTGTTTCCTCAGCCCCAGGCAATGACAGATTGACATACCTCAAATCAGTTCTTGTGAGGATAAAGTGGAGAGAGAGCGGGAGGGGAAACCCCTGTGTACATAAAGCTTGAGGTTTTTGGAGGAAGGACTGAATAAAGACATGAAGGGCAGGCAATAACCTAGTTCAGGGGTGTCAAACCCGTGGCCCGTGGGTCCTGCCTGGCCTGTGAGCAACTGGCTCTCGTCTTCTTCCTGCTTCCAGCATCACAGCTTGCTTTT
>NW_015182635.1:0-3369 GCF_001447785.1 Gekko japonicus
AGTCCATGCACCTAACCACTACACCAAACAGGCACATAATGCAGCCACTTTGCCAGACCTAAGAAGTTCTGGGCATGGTCTGTGCCTGGATTGAGACTTCTGAGGGTACTTCTGAGAGGTACCCTGAGTTTAATGATGGGCAAAACAAAATGTAATAAAAGAAATGAACGTCCTGTAGCCTTGGCCCCCAAGCCTTAAGGATGGGCTACATGTCTTCGTAAACACATGCAATTTGTGTTTCTACATGTTTTTAAAGGTGTAGTAGTTGCACATGAGCATGGCTCTGCTCTAGGCCAAGCAGGAGGGATTTCCAGGCACTGCTGTACCAGGGACTGTTGCAGTGTTGAGAGAGAGAGAGCGCTCATGATTCATTACAGAAGTGCAGTATACATTTATAAAGAAATCTGGTCATCAGAAATGAGGAGTCCTCCAGACACGTCAAGCTTTCTTTTCAAGCAGCACTGGTTCCCCAAAAGGAAAGGTTTTGGAGCCTTGCTCAGCTTTTCCCATCCTTCAGAGAGAGTGAGAGCTTTGTCTTCTTGGGTGAGTGAACTGCCACCTTTGGGCAGATGCCAACATGTGGGTGGGAGATCATGGCTAGCAGGGATCACCCATCTCCAGTTTTTTAAAAGAAACATCTAGCTGTCAAAAGCTGTTGAATTAAGTGTCATTTGTTAGCCTTGGAAATATCAACTGACCATCACTGCTAATGTAACAAGCCATCAAGCCTATGAAAGGTCATGGTCTCTGCACCTAAGCACTCCTGTTCAGTCTTCAAGGTGTTCCTCAGCTTGGTTGGTTTTCCTTGAACAGAGTTATCCCTATAGAGTAGCATTTCTGTTGCATGGGAGAACACCAATGCAATTCCCTCCCCCCAAGTGAATATCACACCATTGTATGTGGTTTGATAATATTTACTCTTAGTTGCTTGCCAGCTTGGCTTTTAATAATCTCCTTTGTTTTGGGTGGAGTTCGAGATTGGTCAGTGGCAAGGCTGTCATTGTTAATAGAGATATTTCCCACAGTGCCTTAGCAGGAACAAGAGCTTGTTGAAATTAAGAAGAAGAGAAGAAGAAGAAATTAAGAGCCGCTACTCAGCCCCATTGACATTCTGGGGGCTGCGTGCTGGATTGCCTTAAGAACATTGGATCAGGCCAATGGCCCATCTGGTCCAACACTCTGTGTCACACAGTGGAATTCTCGAAAACGTATGCCACAATAAAGGTTGCTAGTCTTAAAGGTGCTACTGGGCTTTTTACTACTTTGCCTCATCAAGGTAGGACCCAGAATTCTCCCCGGATTACAGCTGATCTCCAGACTTTACACGGATGAATTCCCTTGAATGAAAAAACAACTTTGGAGGAAACAGCAGTTTCTGCCATGGTACCAAAGGCATCTTGGGGGGATCACTGGTCTAGGGCTTAACTTATGGTTGCCATTTGCCCAGTGGCCGCAAGTAAATTTCCATGCCTGCCATCCATCTCCTGCCCTCATTTATTTTAGTGGTTGGAGAAAAATGTGTGTGTGTGTGTGTCAATTGTGACAGTCTAGGAATTTCCTCCAATATCTATAGTAAAGATAGTAAAGGTTGGGAGGATTCCTAGAGTCACTTGGAAGTGACATCACAGCCGTAGGCCCCTCTACTTGGAAGTGATGTAACTTCTAAGAATCCCCTCAAATCTCTATGGCAAAGACCACTGAAATGGGAAGCCTTCCTAGAGGAATGTGAAGGAAGTGACCTCACCCCCCCATCTCCACCCTGTCCAGGCACCACCACCGAAATTTCCAGGCATTTATTGAAATGGGGCTGGCAACCCTAGCTTATCCATCATTGGATAAACTGGTGGAGGATGTTGCCCTGAAGGGAGCTGAAATGAGTCAGACCTCAAAGGATCAGCACAGCATTCAAAGATGGATAGCTTAACACCTATCCAAACTCCTGAAATCTACAATTAGGAGAGATACGGTAATAAGCTGGGACAAGGATGGGAGGTGAAAGAGGAGAAACATCCTTTCCCACAGTAATCTTTGTAGCTGGGTAGGTATACGGACTTGTGTGTCCTCAGGCCAAGATGAACATTCTGTTAAGTACACTATAGTGGTGTTCCTATAGCATAGTGGCTTTAAAAGGTAAAGGTAAAGGTAAAGGTTCCCTTGCTCGAAAGCCAGTCGAATCTGACTCTAGGGTTGCGGTGCTCATCTCCGTTTCAAAGCCGAAGAGCCAGCGCTGTCCGAAGACGTTTCCGTGGTCCTGTGGCCGGCATGACTAAACACCAAGGTGCACGGAACGCTGTTACCTTCCCACCGAAGTGGTACCTATTTATCTACTTGCAACTTCTTGCTTTCGAACTGCTAGGTTGGCAGGAGCTGGAACGAGAGACGGGAGCTCACTCCATCATGCGGCACACTCGGGTCTCGAACTGCTGAACTACCGATCTTCCACAGCCTGCAGTTCAGCGTCTTAACCATCAACCTAAAAGAAATTTAGGCTACTACTGTAAATTTTAAAAAAATAGTGTATATTTATTGTTAAACTAGAAATAAGGCCCGTTGTGGAAATAAGTACAACGGGATCTAGAAAGAGGCTCTGGGAGAGTGCTCTGGCTTTGGGCAAACAGTGTCAGGGATGGAGAGAGAAAGAAGTTGCAACTTTAAATAAAATCTCCAGAGTATGGGATTTAGGCTAATTGAGGGAAGTTGTGGCATAGTGTGCGTACTTGTATAAGACGTAGAGAGCAGAAATGGAGGTGGTTTGGGGGTACTTGGTGCACACCTATAATTTTTAGCACCTCAATCTTGTTTATGATCAGATTGCATTAAATAAGTAAGGTTTAATTTAAAAATGTTTTTGTTTCCAGTAGGTTGGCAAAAAGAGAAAAGGACCCTAGAGACAAACACCAGTGTGATGTTGTGTCTCTTCCCAGTCCATTCTTTCACAGGAACCAGGGCAGGGCATTAACACCTCTGCAAAGTGAATCAAAAGAGGGTCTTTCACTAGATGCACACACATCCCTTAGAGTTGCCAGCCTCCAGGTGGTAGCTGGAAATCTCTGATTGTTCACCTGGAGAAAATGGCTGTGTTGGAAGGCGGACTCTGACATTATACCTATTCAATTATATATAAGGAGAGATTCCCGTGCCACAAACTAGTCTCTAGGGCAGATTTTGGCAGATACGATGCATAATGTATTACTATACAGTGGAGAGTGTTCCTAGCTGGAAGAAAGGCAGTGCATAGATGGAGAAAGAAAGAAGTTGCAACCTTAAATAAAATCTCCAGAGTGTGGGATTTAGGCTAATTGAGGGAAGTTATGGCATAGCGTGCGTACTTGTATAAGAGGTAGAGAGCAGAAATGGAGGTGGTTTGGG
>NW_015182636.1:0-2385 GCF_001447785.1 Gekko japonicus
GGGCTGAAAAGGCCCTGGCTCCGGTTGAGAGCACCCGGATATTTTTCGGGCCAGGGATCACCGGCGTGTTTTTCCTCACCAGAGCGCAATGCTCTCCGGGGAGAGGCGGTCTTGTAGATACACTGGTCCCAGACCATTTAGGGGCCTTGAAGGTTAACACCAGAACCTTGGACTTGATCCAGTATCCAACCTGGAGCCAGTACAGCGGGTGGAGCACTGGTTGAATGTGTGCTGTCTGTGACTCCGGCAGGGCTCTTTTTGTAGCAGAAACTCTTTTGCATATTAGGCGACACACCCCTACTGTAGCCAATCCTCCAAGAGCTTACAGAGCTCTTCTTACCAGGGCTACTGTAAGCTCTTGGAGGATTGGCTACATTAGGGGTGTGTCGCCTCATATGCAAAGGAGTTCCTGCTACAAAAACAGCCCTGTCTGCAAGGTTCCAGTAAGAGCCCTCGCTGCCGCATCCAGGGCCAGTTCTTGTTTCCAGATCGGTCTCAAGGGCAGCCCTGGGTAGAGTGAGTTATGGTAGTCTAGCCTGGAGGTGACCGTTGTGTGGATTACTGTAGCTGGGTCAGGGTGAGAAAGGCAGGGGGCCAGTTGTCTGACCTGGCGCAACTGCAGAAACGCCACTCTGGCAACATTTGTGATCTGGGCCTCCATCGATAAGGAGGCATCCAGAGACACACCCAGGCTCTCGACAGTCAGCGCCGGTGTTGGAGGCACACTGTCAAGGGCCGGGGGTTGGTACCCCAGCCCTGAGCCCACCCCACAGCCACAGAACCTCTGTCTTCAACGGATTCACTCTCTTCCTCTCTATACAGCCGCCACAATACTTAACCCACTCTACAATACGGCTGGGGCTGCAGTGGCTCAGAGGTTAACTTAAGACGCTGAGCTGCAGACCAGGCGGTCTGTAGTTCAGCAGTTCGAGATCCGAGTGCCGTGTGACGGAGTGAGCTCCCGTCCCTGGCCCCAGCTCCTGCCGACCTAGCAGTTTGAAAGCAAGAAACTGCAAGTAGATAAATAGGTACCGCTTCAGTAGGAAGGTCCGCGCGCCTCCACGTTTAGTCATGCCGGCCACATGACCACGGAAACATCTTCAGACAGCGCTGGCTCTTCGGTTTGGAAACGGAGATAAGCACCGCCCCCTAGAGTTGGATTTGACTGGCTTTCGAGCAAGGGAAACCTTTACAATACAGCTAAACCCGTGTTCTTAGACTAGAATCCCACTGAAGTAATCTAAAGCTGGAAAACGGTCTTCATAAACAAACCTAAGACCCTTTTATGCTATGCAAAACATGTGCATATCAAAATCAGACACACTGGGTTGGAGCAGGCACACTGTTGCCGGAAGGGGCTGATGGTCATGGATCTCTTTCCCCTCTCCCCAGCAGTTCTTTCCAACCCTCAGAAAGTTTATTCCAGGGGTCACAGGCAGCCCCGTAGCTAAGAACCTTTTAGGGAGGGGGTCTGGGGGCCCCGCCTGCTAATCCAATCAAAGGCTCCAGGGCAAGGGCTGCAGCAGCCACAGCCTCCGGGTCCAGCTCCCTCCCCCAAGGAGCCCCAGTGCCTCTTCCCGCGGCACAGCCTCTGAGATCACTGCCCCTTGTCCTCCCTGCCAACAGGCTGACAGGCAATCAGGGGGAGTTGGGGTAGGGGAGCTGAGGCTCAGGAAAGGGGCCCATAAAAACTGCTAGGGGGCCGGGCCCCGCGTTAGCTACGGGTCTGGTCACAGGACACATGTGGAATAACAGCCATGCGAATTGGCAGGCCGCAGCAGGGAGTAAGGGGACAAAACCTCTCCCTCCTGACTCTTTTGAGAATAGTAAAAAGCCCAGACTTGCCTCGACCACCTGCCACTGGTGGAATGAGCCCCCCAGTGAGATCAGGGCCCTGCGGGATTCATTACAATTCCGCAGGGCCTGCAAGACGGAGCTCTTCCGCCGGGCTTTTGGTTGAGGCAGCGGGCGTCCCCCTCCCCCCTTGGGTCGGCCCCATTTACAGCTCGGGTCGGCCCCTATTTTTATGGCCTGGGTCTGAGATCCTGAACTGTACCGATTTCTGAGAAATTTACTCCCAGCACTATCAGCCACTGAGGCAACTGGCTTTTTATAAGCGTTGTATGTTTTATATGTCTTTAACATGGTTTTAAGTGTACTGTATTGATACTGTTGTACTATGTTTATATTGTTGGAACCCGCCCTGAGCCCATTAAGGGGAGGGCGGGATACAAATCCAATTTAAAAAATAAATAAAATAAAATACATAGTAGCCCCTTTAAGACTAATGAATTTTATTGTAGCAGAAGGAACGGCTTTTCAGGTATTCCATTCAGAGTCATCAACAGAAGGAAGGGGTAGTCAGTGTTCCCTCTAAGCTGAGTT
>NW_015182637.1:0-3056 GCF_001447785.1 Gekko japonicus
GTTTACTTCAACCCCTATTACCTATTTCTAAACAGCTAACTTTTTTTCAGCTAAAGGCTCCCAAATTATATCGTCTCCTACGCAGAATCATCTCCTATTGTAGCCACATATCTTAAGTCATTAGCTTACCACCAGTCTGTAAGAATCATTTACTGTCAGCCTATATTCTATTTCTTTTTTACTTTGATTTTTCCTGTTTTCTTTCAGATGCCTTTGGTCTTTGTATTCTTTTAAGTTGCCTCCCCAATTGACTTTCCTGTGTCGCATTATGTCCAAATTCAGGTGTTTAATATTACAGTCCTTAACCTCCTTAACCTTCCTTAAAGCTTTCATCAATCTTTTCCTCCACTTTGTTTTCTTTCTTTTCCTCCGGAAGAGGTTTGGCTGCCTTTTCCCCCCAACTCTTGTTTTCAGAATTTTCTCCTCCTCCGGAGGAGCACCCATCGGTAAGTCCAATTCCTGTAACTCAGGTTCTGTAGGTAAGTACTGAGTAACATGCAGGTCTCCTTCTTGCTTAGCTTTCTGTAACTCATCTTGACCTTGTATCTCTTTTATTTGTTCTATATTGTGGTTTTCCTCTTCATATACACATCGTGTGTTGCCCAAAACATTGTCCCAGACCAACGCAAGTGTCTCCCTTAATTCTTCTTTCAGAAGCTTTTGAAAATGGTCTGACCTAAGTTCCAGAATTATTGCATCCTGCAGCTCGTTGCAAACCGCCGCCAGCGCCATTTTCTTCCCAAACTTGACTCCCCTTTCTTCCAACAGTCTTAAAGTTCTAAAGATATCTCAAGTCCTTCTTATATTTTTATAATCCTTAGCGAAACAGTTAATAGTATATTGAGCCGAACTCTTCTTTTTACCCCGTACCTTTATTCAAGTCTTAGTTTCCTCTCACTTTCCACCGCCGCTTAATAATGGTTGAGGTATGTCACACGCTTTCTACTTCTCGTCGTGGAGTACACCCGTGAAGACAAACAAGCAAACAGAATTTCTTCGTGATAAGGCATCATGAAAAAAAAATATAAAAAGGAAAAAACGTTTTTAAAACGGTCGGTCGCTGCTATGAACACGTTGCCGTGTTCCTCCAGCCTCGTCTTCTGCTTAGAGGCGACCGGCAACACCCCCCGCGATTCGCCATCAGCGGGGGGGCGGCACACACCCTACAACTTCCTCTCCCTCCAGGAGTGGAAGCAGGGCTCAGCCGCCGAAGCGAAGAAGCCCCCAAAAGATGTGGGGAACCGGCCGGTTTGGAGCTCGTCCGAAACCTGGCCGTACCGCAGCGCCAGATGTTCCATTTGTCCCCTTCTGTTGCTGACTTCCAAGAGCAGGTGAATTTTTTTTGTTTGTTTGTTTCCTTTGGTAGTCCCTCAGTGATCTCTCCTTCCTAACCAATGTTTTATGTTTTGTATGTAATTTAACTGTTTTATAGGTATTTTAACTCTGTTTTTAATTTTTTTAAGGGTTGTTTTAAAGATGTACGTTTAGGAGAGAGGTTTATTTTAATGATTTTATAGTGTATTCTATCATGTATGTTTAAAATTGTTAGCTGCTGGTGGCCCTTGTAAAGGCAGAAAGGCAGGATATAAATTTTGTAAATAAATAATCTCTTGTTAGCTAATTCACAGCTTTGCCATGACTCTTCTGTCATTTGGGTACATTTTGGTGCTCTGTCCCAAGAACAATATACAAAATCCTGGGCTACTCATGGATCTGTCGACCAGCTTTATCAGGGCTACAGGCAACAAGCTATGGACCAAAGGTCAATGGCTAAGAGATCTTTGACTTTGCTCTTAGATTCATGCCAAAGAGCTTGTGTCTTTGGTCATACCGAGGCTAAATACAATTTTAAAACAATTGATACAAAAATGGGAATCACTTTTCAATAGTAATAATTAGCTGAACTTTGCTAGTGTGGTCTGGAAAAGCACAAGCCAGGAAAACTGATGTCTGAAACTGGGATTTCAAAACTGAAATAATTTATTCATAAAATTCAGAAAAATCCCTACTTTTAATGGGGAAAATAGCATGAGAACTTGTACCAACTGAATTTTGAATATGTGGTTAGAGTGTCCCAGCAGCAGTGACTCTACAAAGACTTTGTATTATTGTTATTATTGTTAACTAAATTCTGACAGGTGAAAAAAGGAAAAGCAACAGACAAGCTAGCTGCATTTCATTATACAAAGACCAGTGTTGGCAGAAGAGTCATAAAACCTTTGCTCTGCTGGGGCAGACCTCACATTTAAGAGCAGCTGGTATATTTTAGAAACTGTTGTTGTTGTTGTTCAGTCGCTCAGTCGAGTCCAACTCTTCGCGACCCCATGGACCAGATCCCGCCAGGCCCTCCTGTCTTCCTCTGTCCTCTGAAGTTTGCTCAATTTCATGTTCGTTGCATCTATGACACTGTCTAACCATCTCATCCTTTGTCGTCCCCATCTTCTTTGACCTTCAATCTTTCCCAGCATCAGGGTCTTCTCCAGTGAGTGCTCCCTTCTCATTTGGTGGCCAAAGTACTTGAGCTTCAGTTTCATTATCTGGCCTTCCAGGGAACAGTCAGGGTTGATTTCTCTTAGGATTGACTGATTTGATCTTCTTGCAGTCCAAGGGACTCTCAAGAGTCTTCTCCAGCACCATAGTTCAAAAGAATTTATTCTTCGGCGCTCGGCCTTCCTTATAGTCCAACTCTCGCAGCCATACATGACTACTGGGAATACCATTGCTTTGACCATGCGGACTTTTGTTGGCAGGGTAATGTCTCTACTTTTTATCATGCTGTTTAGGTTCGCCATCACTTTCCTCCCAAGGAGCAGGCGTCTTTTAATTTCATGGCTGCAGTCACAGTCTGCGGTGATCTGGGATCCCAGGAACTTGAAGTCTGTCACTACTTCCACGACTTCCCCTTCTATTTGCCAAGGAGTGATGGGGCCGGATGCCATGATCGTAGTTTTTTTGATGTTGAGCTTCAAGCCCACTTTTGCGCTCTCCTCTTTTACCCTGAGCAAGAGGCTCTTTAGGCCCATTAGAGTGGTATCATCTGCAAATTTGAGGTTGTT
>NW_015182638.1:0-2517 GCF_001447785.1 Gekko japonicus
CCTGCAAAAGGAAGAGCTGGCAACCACTCGTCGCCACTAGATAAAGAAGGCAGAAACTTGGACTTCCTGGGAAGAAGGATCTATTCATCCTGGGCAATGGGACTGAGGGTGGCATACTTCATAGCAGTCATGGGCCACTACCAAATGCTACTGTGGGAAAAGATGACAATTTGTAAAATTATTGCCTGAGGATAAACAAAGCATAGCTAAGATCCTAATTTCAGAAGGCCAAAAATTAGGCAAGCAGCAACTTGATGTAGACCAGCACGTAGCTGACTGCAAAAGCAGATCTATGGCCTCTGGCATTGTCATGCGAAGGCACTCATGGCTATGCTTATCAGCTCTCCCACAAGATACAAGGGCAAAAATAGAAGACCTCCCATTCGAAGGTCAAGACCTTTTTAGTGACCAAACTGATACGATTTTGGACCACATTAGGAAGAACAAGATAACAGCCAAGTCACTGGGCATAACATGTAACTCAACACCAGTGTATAAGCAAAGGTATTTCTCAAGATATACCTGTAGATACCAGCAGCAGAGATCCTATTGTATCTCCAGTTATAGGAACCAAACCCCCTTGCTGCAGCAGCAGGGTTATAGGCTGCCTTATACTTAGCAATCTCAATCCAGGAGACAAGGTTAACAATGGGGAAAGAACCCTTCTCAGTCTCCCAGAGAACAATACTCTAGAGGCACCCCTGCTGTCTGACTAGGTTCAGAAAGGCTGTTTTATGAAAGATTATCTTTTTTATAGTGCCAGATCACTGATGATGGGTAGGTATTATCTATAACAAAGAGAGGTTATTTCTTGGACCAAATCACACCTCCCACTCACTCCCCATTATTCCCTGCATATAATCTCTCAACTTTCTTGACGCAAAAAGTCTCTTTCCTCATTCTGAAAGGGGCTATTTCCAATCTCCCATTGGGTAAAGACCGGGAAGTTTTCTTCTCAAGGTATTTTGCAATTGATAAGAACAGGGGAGGAAAATGGCCCATATTGGACCTAAGAACTTTGAATAAGCATTTAAAATTTAAAATTCAGGATGTTATCTGTTCATGAAGTAATGTCCCTAACAGGTCTTAATGTCTGGTTTGCCACGTTGGATTTGAAGGATGCCTATTTTCATATTTGAACTCATGAAGCTTGCAGAAAATATCTAAGGTTCAGCTATGGAGGCTCTGACTTCCAAGTATACAGTGCTCCTCTTCAGTTTAGCCACAGCACCCAGAATGTTTATGAAGTGTACCACAGTAGTCATTTCTTATTTGAGATTAAGGGGATGTACAGTATATCCTTACCTGGATGACTGGCTCTTTGTGGATGATTCCCAGGAAAAATTGGCTGCAAATTTGAAGTTTGCACTAAACTTCCTACAGAACTTAGGTTTCCTCATAAACTGGGGAAAATCCTACCTAAATCCATCCAGTCTATTGAATTTATTGGGGCATGGATAGGCTCCACTAAAGTCAAAGCATACCTCCCGAGCCCTCAAAGGGCCAGTACTATGACAACTCTAGCAAAAAGGTTCCTGTCCAATAGTTTCCAATCAGTCAGTCTCATACAGAGACTTCTAGGCTGTACAGCCTCTACCACAACAGTAGTTCCATATACATGACTGCGCATGAAGCAACTGCAGAACTGATTTATAAAAATTGTTTTATCCCACTTCTGAACCCCAAAGAAAGAAGTTGTCAATACCAAGAGCCATCCTGAGGTCTCTTATCTGATGGTCTACCTGAAAGAACTTGCTTGAAGGGATTCCACTGGGGGTCCAGCCCCATGACATACAGATATTCACAGATGCCTCCATTGTCAGTTGGGGGGCTCATTGTCAAGGGCTAGAAGTGAGGGGTATGTGGTCTGAGAAGAAATCTAATCTTCATATTAACCTACTAGAGTTTAGGGATATCAAGCACGCTCTCACTTCTTTTACAGAGATCACCAGAGGACTACACGTTCTGATAGTGACAGACAAAGTCACCACAAAGTTTTACATAAACAGGGAGGCAAAGAATCTGTCAACCTCTGCAGAGAGGTCACACTAATCTGGCAATGGACAATAAGACACAAGGTGCAGCTAACAGCCATACACATGGCTTAAACAACACTCTAGCAGACAAGCTGAGCAAAAACTGAGCAACACTCTAGCAGACAAGCTGAGCAGCAGCAGCAGCAGCAGAAGAGATTTGATTTGTACCCCACCCTTCACTCAAAGTCTCAGAGCAGCTTACAAACTCCTTTCCCTTCCCCTCCCCACAACCGACACCCTGTGAGGTAGGTGAGAATGAGAGAGCTCTTTCCAGAACTGTCCTTGAGAGAATGGCTCTGACAGAACTATGGCTTGCCCAAGGTCATCCAGCAGCTGTATGTGGAGGAGTGGGGAATCAAACCCAGTTCTCCCACATTAGAGTCCATGCACTTAACCACTACACCAAACTGGCTTTCACAGACCAAGAGTTGTCTGTAACAGGCCACTATCTTTCCTCAGTTTTCAGGTCATGAGGAACTCC
>NW_015182639.1:0-2455 GCF_001447785.1 Gekko japonicus
GGAACCTTTACCTTTACCTTTAATTGATCCCCACCCCACCTACTCTTGTTGTGACTGATAAAACACAAGTCACATTGATAATACAGAGACAGTGAGGGGTGGAGATGCAAAGAAACTGGAATTACAACCCCCCCAATACACACACGTCAGCTTCACTTATCCTGCCTCCTGTTCTACAGGCACAGACATCTCTCGCTCAGCCAAGAGCTGTCCCCCTGCAACTCCCGTCCTATGGAGTTGGCTGCCAATGGAAGTCCCTCCAGTTCCTTCTCTGTTCCCTTAGGAACCCATCCAAGTCTGTTCTTCTGCAAAGTGTTTTTTAAGTTCTGTGATTGTTTTAATATTTTATGGGCTGAGAATTTGTGTGCATATTTTGTTACTGTCTTTACGAGATGGTATTTTAAATTTTGGCCGCATGTAGCGGCTGGATGCATATGTCGTTTGCACTATTGATGTGCGGTAGCAATCATTTGCAGTCGGATTTTCCTGCGAGGAAATCCCTGTGGCTGGCAAAACTTTCTCCATGCACCAGTTTGAGCTTCAGAACTCAGCCGGCTGAAGTCAAAGGCTAAGTGTCCTGATATTAATCTTGTCTGTAGCCTAGACTAGTTATTTGTTCATTCATATTCTGCACCTTTCCGTTTTTGAGACAGCTCACAATAGACTTACAAGAATACACATCTTAAAAAACAAACAAACAAGAAAGCGTCTCAGCAGCAACTTCTGTTGTACATTATAATCTGATCATTACCTGAACAGCTACAAATGAGGTCTCTAAATGCTTGTTTATGCTATAGCTAAGCAAGGCTTCACCCTCTGTTGTGCTTAAGCACAGGTCAAGGACCAAACAAAAAAACTGCCTCTATCCTAGAGCTTGTAGCATAGGGTTGTCAGACCTCCTGGTGGAGGCAAGGGTCTCCCACTGCCAGGCCCCACCTCCCAGCTGCCAATCAGCTGGTTGGTGGGGGGGACTTACTCCAAAAAAAGAGGGAGATCCATCCAATATGCAGCAATGTGTCTATGACACTGCCCATGTGACCTGGAAGTGATGTCATCACATCCAGGATATCAGGGTAATACTCTGATATTTAGGCAAAAACTCTATGGTAGAAGCCAAATTTACCATAGAGTTTTTGCCCAAATACCAGAGCGTCACCCCCGACACCCTGGGCCGTGATGACATCACTTCCATGTCACATGGGAAGTGATGTGGCCACTTCGCTGTACATCAGGTGGGCCTCCCTGCCACGCCTGGTAAGTCCCTCCCATCCCCCACTAGTTGGTTTGCTTGTTTGTTTAGAATTTGAATTTATAAACCACCCTCCCTGAGGACCTGTCACACGAGAGGTGAGCAATGATTTCAATCCTGTGCAACCTTACCTGTGACTAAACCACAATGAAGACAGTGGGACTTGCATCTGAGTAGCCATGCATATGATCAGGGTTTGACTAAATACTGTGGGGGAACATATGGCAACTTTCAAGCCCATGCTGCCTTCACAAATGTCCTCAGTACAGTTTAGGATGGGGAGGAAACCTCAAGACTTTATGGACACACATGAACACACATGAAGCTGCCTTATACGGAATCAGACCCTTGGTCCATCAAGGTTCGTGTTGTCAACTCAGACTGGCAGCCGCTCTCCAGGGTCTTGGGCTGAGGTCTTTCACGTCACCTCCTGCCTGGGACCTTTTTAATGGGAGATGGTGGGGACAGAACCCGAGACCTTCTTCATGCACAGCAGACACTCTTCTACTGAGGCACACTCCCAGCCCTGCCTTTATGCCATTATATGTGGTGTTTCCCCAAGTGGCTGCCAACAAACAGGAGCAGAGATGAGGAGAAGCGGAAAGTGGTGACATCACAGAACACATTTCTCGGGGACAACAGAAGGAAGTGATAGTGGCGCATCCCCTGTAATTCCTCTCTAGAGAGACCTGACAGGGCAATGAACTCAATAGCCTCAGAAGGGTGTAACTCTGTTAAGGATCGCATTATTAGAGAGGAACAACAGCAATGTGAAAAAGTTAGGCCTCAGGAGCCTCATTCCACTCCTTACTTACCAGACCCCTTTTCTAGCTATTTTCATCTATAGCCATAACAACATATTTATCCCTATAAATAGAGATGACATTTCCCCTTAGATGAGCTCTGCTGGAACTCCCTCCAGGCTCTGAACAGTTTGTAAAGGACAAAGTTGAGCCTGGGATGCAAGTCCAATCCGGTCTAAAGCCTCTTGAAATAAAGGCATAATCCTGCTTTCTCTCCATAGAGGCAGGATAGAGGAGGCCCTCCATGCTGGGAGTGCAGCAATGTGCCAGTAATCCTTCACCCTACCCGCCAGATCATTCAGCAACTTGAGCATCGTCCTGCACATGACACCCTTGATAGGAAAAATAAGTGAGTGTTCTGTATTAGGGTTGTTTGACTCTTTTTGTAGAAAAAGCCCAGCAG
>NW_015182640.1:0-2486 GCF_001447785.1 Gekko japonicus
TTACATTTCTATCCCGCCCTCCCCGAAGGTAATCCCCTCCCCAATGCTGCCAGAAACTAACACAGCATATTTTTGGAGGGGGGTGTAGTGTTAAGTGCCCTCCATGCCTGACAGGAGAGAATGGGAGATTCCCAGACACTTCCCACAATTAGAAAAGACACCTTTAGACATTTATCTGCTAGTCTGACATATTTATTACTTTACAGCTATTGACCTTATAACCTTAACTTGTTATGTAGTGTCACTTTGCATATCTTGATCATTGTTAATTTGCTGTTCATTCTCTGGCTATAAGTCTGAACCTCACCTGCCATTCTAATGTATTTGAAAAAGCGTGTTCATACCTTGAATAAACCTTTGTTGGTCTTAAAGGTGCCTGAGTGGGCTCCACATTTGTTGTACTGCTTCAGACCAACACGGCTGACCCACTGGATCTAGCAGCATATTTAAGTATATGGACTGGATTCATAATCAATATATCATATAGTTTACTATGTAATATTTAATTACGGCCAATTCATTCATAGCTGTCAATGCTGATTCGGCAGACTGACAAACTGGCTTCCTGTTTGACTTTGTAGCCAATGATCAAAAGTGAAAAATTGGATGGACACAACCTTCATTATCCCTAATTTTAAGGCAACATCACCAATATGTCGGACCTCTCAGCCCTTGTGAGCCTCCAGGGCAGATTGCTACCACCACCACCACCATCCTTGGCCATACGCTCACAGCCTTCTCCAAATGTCCTCAAATTCTACACCTGAACAGTCTTTCCATTTCTGACAGTCAATCCGCAGGGCCATGCTGGCTGTTGGGATTCTTCAGTCTACTTAGGGATGCCAGCCTCCAGGTGGGACCTGGGGATCAGGGTTCCCTCTAAGCTGAGTTAGTGTGAGCTAGCTCACAGTTTTTTTTAGCCTCCAGCTCACAGATTTTTGTCTTGGCTCAGGAAGGAGGGCTCCAGAGCACACTAACGTATGCAGTCGCCAAAATCGCTCGCTCACAGCTTTAATGCCCAGTCGCTCACAAAGTAGAATTTTTGCTCACAAGATGCCACAGCTTATTTTTCATTTTTTTTGTTTCACAATGTTTAATGTTACAAACAAGTAGTTTTCTATAAGCCATGCAGATGTTTTACATTTTTATTAGCACAGGACCGTTAAAAGAACTGTTGTCAGCCAATAAAAATGGGTCACGTATAGGTCGACAGGTGCACATTTCAGGAAGAAATTACATGAATGCAGGAGATCAGAATGTATCTATAAAGGTGGCTGGTAGACGCCACAGCTTAGAGGGAGCACTGCTGGGGATCCCCCAGAATGACAGCTCCACTCCAGACGACAGAGATGATTTCCCCCAGAGGAAACGGGTGTTTTGGAGGGTGGACTCCATGGCATCGCACCCCACTGTGGCCTCTGTCCTCCCCAGGGCTCCATCCCCAAATCTCCAGGGGTTTCCCAACCTGGGTCTGGCAACCCTCCATCCCCTGCCGGTGGCACCTGGCAACCAGTGTTCCCTCTAAACTGAGATAGCGTGAGCTAGCTCACAGGTTTTTAGCCTCCAGCTCGCACATTTTCATCTCAGCTCAGGAAGGAGGGCCCCAGAGCAAACTAATCCATGCAGCGGCCAAATCGCTCGCTCCCAACTTTCATGCCAGGAGCTCACAAAGCAGACTTTTTGCTCACAGGACTCCACAGCTTAGAGGGGGCATTGCTGGCCACCCTACGTCTTCTGCATTTGCCAGAGCGAGGCCCCTCATGCGGGAGCTTGCTGTTCCCCCAGAGTATACGCCGTTCAGCCACTGAAACCCAAGCACTTTTGACACCCTGGTGTTGCTCAAGAATGCCAATATGTCCATTTTTAAAAATGCACAGCGGGCCAAGCTCTCCTTTTCTCTCCCCCATCCTCCCAATATTTGAGAGTCCTAATACAGACAGTCAATATGGCCCAGTCAAAGCCTTGCCAAAAAAGACCCTCTCAAAACCTCTGTGGCCATCCGGCTCCCTGTCCTAAAATGTGCCACCTACCTAGGCCACTGCCTTTGGTTCTTGCTGTCCTGTCCCAGAGAGTTTGCCGAAATGCCTTAGGATCTTTCCGTCCCTCCGTCCTGGGAGAGAAAACCCAAGTGCATGTTTTGTGGATGGTTTGCGGATGGTATATTCTGAGGGGGGGGGATATTCTCTGCTTTATAGCCAATTTGTGTTGACTCAGATTACCTCCGTTGTATCCCCGGGATGTTCCCAGTGATATATAAATAGAGGTTGTTGAGCTGGACTTCCTGTGAAGACTCTGGAGGTCAGAGTTGGGAAAGCAAAGAGAGACGTGGGAGGTGTCCAAACTGTGACTGTGTACGAGATGCTATTCGACCCCTATGAGAGCTGCAGGTCTGAAAAAGACTTCGGGATACCTTCTCAGCTAGAAATTGCTCTGCCGAATGAGAAGAGGCCTCTCCACAAAATAACAGAAGAAGAAGAAGAAGAAGA
>NW_015182641.1:0-2988 GCF_001447785.1 Gekko japonicus
CACATGTTCCCTATAGCCACACAGCAGCTTTAGGGAACTGCTCCTTAAAAATGAAGAAAAAAAGAACAAAAAATTAGCCCAGAACTGTGCAGTACAGAAACTCTGTTTGTGTGTGTGTGTGTGTGTGTAGTTATTTCACCACTTTTGCTGCCCCATGTGTACCAACATTCCATGTGGAGCAGCAAAATCAGTGAAATGTCTCCCCACAGCATGGTTTTCAGGTGAGAAAACTGCTTAGGGGAGAGGGGGAGTGCTCCCCCACAGTGTTGTTCCAAGCACTTTTGGACTCTCCTTTTGTAGCTGTGGTGGCTCAAGAGGTTAAGACGCTGAACTGCAGGCTGTGGAAGGTCAGTAGTTCAGCAGTTCGAGACCCGAGTACCGCATGATGGAGTGAGCTCCCATCTCTAGTTCCAGCTCCTGCCAACCTAGCAGTTCGAAAGCAAGAAATTGCAAGTATAGGTCCCACTTTGTGGTAAGGTAACAGCGTTCTGTGCACCTTGGTGTTTAGTCATGCCAGCCACATGACCACGGAAACATCTTCGGACAGCGCTGGCTCTTTGGCTTTGAAACAGAGATGAGCACCGCAACCCTAGAGTCGGATTCGACTGGCTTTCGAGCAAGGGAACCTTTACCTTTGTAGAAGAAGAGGAAGAACAAGCCAGTTCCCGCAGCTGCTATGTGGGGAACACATGAAAACATTTGCAAATGCATGTAAAAGGTAACGTGTAGTTTGGTTCTCAGTGGGGTAAATTTAGCCATCTTCCAACCTAATCCATGTCCCAGCTTTATTGGTAAGTTGAGGGAAACCATTTGGGTGGGGCTTGGCTCAGTGACAGAACATGCACTTTGTGTACAGAAGGTCGTCACAGATCCATTCCTCCATGTCTCCAGCTAGTACGTGATGTGAAAGGCCTCTTCTTGAGATCCTGGAGAGCCACCGCCAAACAAAATAGATAACATGGACTTTGACAGGCTAATGGTCTGGCTCCATATCAGACAACTTCATGTGTGTTTATGTATGCCTTAGAAGGAAGGATACAAATCTAATATATGATACAGGGACTTTAGGTTAGGTCTCATGTGTGCTCATTCCAGTGCACCTGCCCAGCAAATGCAATGAATTTTGAACTGTGTCTGGATTGCACTCTGCAAAACACCGTGTTGACATCAGAATTTCTGAGCCATTTCCCACATCATTGCCTCTGTGGCTAGCTGTAGTTGCATAATAAAGCATGATCTTGGAATACGGATAGTTTTGTGTGTGGATGGCTCTGGAAGTAACTCAGATAAAGTTATTATCTTTCCACTTCTGTGTGTTCATTACCAAAAGGGGGAAAATACTCTCTGGGCAAAACATAACATGTAGTCTGCTTTCCCTGAGCCAACTGAATGCAAGTCTGAAAGTGAACTCTACCGAGCCTCAGTCATGTTGTGTCAAGAAACCCAAGATGACACCAAAAGGACTAGGAAGAGATTTGAGAGAAGGAAGGAGAAATTTGAGCAGTAAACAATCTGGGAGCTGGAAAGAGTCTCCCTGGGAAATGCAATCTGATGTTTGTCAGCTCCAGCACACCAAGAATGTAGAGTCAGGATAGGCAGGGAGAGATTGCCCAATAAACTATTAACTCTTATCTGATATGGAAGTATTGGTAGGTGCATTCACATTTTACCAGGTATGTAAGATAAATACCTTAGGGGAAAAGCAATTGCAAACAAAGAGCAGAACCTTGCCTGTATTACGTGACCTTTTGACCAGGATCACTGAAAGTTTCCAGTGCTTTACTGGAATTCGGGTAGGGCAAAGAGACCCCCCCCCCAAACAGGTGCATTTGAACTGGCCAACTAAACACTGTCTGACCAACAAAATGGGAAGACTGGAGGAAATTCACTCTTGGCCCCCCAAGTGGGAAGCTTTCATGAATACTCAGGGGAAGTTTTCTATTCACTAAGGTACAGTTTTGTGTCCCGGGGCACCCTGGAGTGGAATGACCTCCTATCAAAAGACATCCCCAATCTTTTGTCATGCAGGAAGAGCAGAATCTGGCAAATCTCCCCATTCTTATGTACAGTAAGAACAAATGGAACCTACGGGGACTCCTTCTTCTGGGCACTGGAATGCAGCAGCATCTCAGCTGTACAACAGATGTGTGTAGGCTTTCCAGTACACTTGCCCTGATTCTTAGAGGGACTCTGCCAGATAAAGATAAAGAATGTGTATTAGCACTCTTTTGTTTACAAAGTGCCGTGCACAGATTCCTAACCGTAACATGAAGAAATAGCGAAGCTGAAGGGGTACCACTTCGACATTTCCTTTCTGGCCCACAGCTTTCCCATTCACAGCAATTAACCTCTGTTCATCTAGTTATCGTCTTTACTGTTTTTGCAACTGGAGTCATAAACAGCAAACCTCTGTTCATCATCAGTTCATCTCTATGACAAAAACACCTCAAACCCTTCCCTGATTTTGTTCTTGCATGCCAGCACGCTGACTGAGAGCAAGATCAGCAAAAGAACTGGCAACCCTACGATATAAGTAGTGCTTACGTTAAAACAAAACTCCTCCCATCTCTTTACTGTACAGTTTGAATAGCCAAACATATGAGGAAAAACCATTATTAACTAGGAAATTAAAATTATATTATTGAAAAGCAAAACCATAGTTTGGCACAGTGAAGGCAGTCTTTGGTTTAGAGAAATCCATGTTTAAAATCCCTGCTATCCTGGATAGCCTTGGGCAAGTCTTGACCAATCCTCCAGCTTAATCTAGCTCAAGGGACTGTTGAAAGCTTTATGCTGCTCTGAACTCCATGGAATAAATCAGACAGGAATTGCACAATAACCACAATGGTCTTTTTTCCCCCGCACAGAGCAAAATTTTCCTCTCTTAAGTGTGGTTCCTCCTATGCTCCATCTTAAAACAATTACAATAGGCAGACAGGGGCTTTACAGCATGCCCAACAGGATGACCTTTTGTGTTTTACTTAAATC
>NW_015182642.1:0-3634 GCF_001447785.1 Gekko japonicus
ATCAGGTGTGCCTGCCTAAAAAGAAATCAAGTTGGCCTTCATCAAACAGAAAGCCAAGCGGATGTGCATTTCCATTGGCTAATAACAGCAGGGGAATGGGGTCCTTTCTTTATGTTAGGCTGGCTCTGCTTCGGGGTCCAGTTAACAAAGAACCTGGATTTTGATTAGCCAGTCGCAACAGGTTGTGAAGTGGCTATAATTCAGGGCTGGATAAATGGGATGTCTTACCTGGCCTTGGAGATGAACAGTCTAGTGCAGGGGTCCCCCAACATGGGGCCCTTGGGTAACATGGTGCCCACCAAGGATTTTTAGAAAGTGGGAGGGGCCAGGTTTGGGCAACTGTTAATCAGAGGTTCTGCTTGAAATGTCAAAGAGGTACAATTAGTGTTATATAATGTGGTGGCTCAAGTGGTTAAGACGCTGAATGGCAGGCCGTGGAAGGTCGGTAGTTCAGCAGTTTGAGACCCGAGTGTGCCGCATGACGGAGTGAGCTCCCGTCTCTAGTTCCAGCTCCTGCCAACCTAGCAGTTCGAAAGATGGAAATTGCAAGTAGATAAATAGGGACCACTTCGGTGGGAAGGCGTTCCATGCGCCTTGGTGTTTAGTCATGCCGGCCACATGACCACGGAAACGTCTTCAGACAGCGCTGGCTCTTCAGCTTCGAAACGGAGATGAGCACCGCAACCCTAGAGTCGGACTTGACTGGCTTTCGAGCAAGGGAACCTTTACCTTTACCTTTAATGTAACATTGGTGTTATATATAACCTCACTGGCATTTTGTGGCTGGCTTTGCCTCCTGCAGCAGCAGGCTTCCCAAGTACTCACAGATGTCCTCGCAGGATCATTCCTGCAGGGACAACAGACGCGCCGCACCATGCCGTTGCCAGGAAGTGACGCCGGGTGACGCTCTGTCAACGGGGCTGGAAACTTGATGGTACCATCGAGTTTCCAGTCCAATTGCCAGAGCGTCGCCCAGTGTCACTTCCTGGCGACGGCATGGTGTGTTACAGGGAGGAATGGTCCGGCTGGGGAGCATGTTTCCCCTGCCGGATCATGGTAAGTACTTGGGAACCCTGACTGGTTCCACCTCCTGTGCGGGCCATTTCTTGACCGTGCCCACCGCCCTGTGTCAAAATTCCAAAGGTGTCTGCAGGAACCAAAAGGCTGGGGAACCCTAGTCTAGTGTGGTGACACTTCAGAGGGGGAGGGAAATCTCCGAATTTTTGGTGTGTTGGGAGGTATTTGTGTATGTGTGTGTTTGTGTGTGTGTGTGCCTGGAAGTCATAGTTGACTTCTGGCGACTCCTAGTGGGGCCTGGACGTCTCAGAGAGGTGGCTTGCTATTGCCTGCCTCTGCATCCCAGCCCTGGTATTCCTTGGAGGTCTCCCATGCAAGTACTTGCCAGGGTCGGCCATTCTTAGATTCCAAATTCTGACAAGATTGAGCCTGAAAAATGTCCCAATTGTTGTTGTGGGTTTTTTTTTTGAGGGGTATTTGTGTGTGTGTGTGCGTGTGTGTGCCTGGAAGTCATGATTAACTTCTTGCGACCCCTAGTGGGGCTTAGACATCTCAGAGAGGTGGCTTATTATTGCCTGCCTCTGCGTCCCAGCCCTGGTATTCCTTGGAGGTCTCCCATCCAAATACTTGCCAGGGTTGACCCTGCACCCTAGTGGAAGATTGCACATGTCCAGATATAACAGAAGTGCAAAGGATCATGTCCCTATATTGTTGTACACCCTTAAATTAAGAGAATGGGGAATGCTTCTTCTAAGACAACAACTATACTTTTGTAGACCCCTAAACTAAGAGAAGGGGGAATTCCTCTTCTACGACAACAACTATACTTTTGTACACGACACTGAACTGCAGACTGGAAGGTTGGTAGTTCAGCAGTTTGAGACCCGAGTGCTGCATGACAGAGTGAGCTCCTGTCTCTGGTTCCAGCTTTTGCCAACCTAGCAGTTCGAAAGCAAAAAATTGCGAATAGATAAATGGGTACCACTTAGGTGGGAAGGTAACAGCACTCCGTGCACCTCAGCGTCTAGTCATGCCAGCCACATGACCATGGAAATGTCTTCAGACAGCGCTGGCTCTTCGGCTTGGAAACAGAAATGAGCACCGTGCCCTAGAGTCGGATTCGACTGGCTTTCGAGCAAGGAAACCTTTACCTTTAATTTAAACTAAGAGAAGGGGGATGTCTCTTCTAAGATAGCAACTATACTTCTGTACACCCCTAAACAATACTCCCTCTAAGCTGTGGAGTCTTGTGAACAAAAATTCTACTTGGTGAGCTACTGGCATTAAAGTTGTGAGCAAGCATTTTGGCTACTGAATACATTAGTTTGCTCTGAAGACATCCTTCCTGCACTAAAACAGTAATATGTGAGCCAGCAGCTAAAAAAGTGTGAGCTAGCTCACGCTAACTCCGCCTTAGAGGGAACACTGCCCCTAAACTAAGAGAATGGGGAATACTTCTTCTAAGACAGCAACTATACTTTTGTATACTCTTAAGCTAAGAGAAGGGGAATGCCTTTTCTAAGACAGCGACTATGGTTTTTTTACAACCTTAAACTAAATGAAGTGGGGAATGCCCTTCAAAGCTTAGTGCCCTCAGGTATTATTAAATTCTGCAAAAATATTAAAGAAGAAGAGATTGGATTTATACCCCACCTTTCACTACCCAAAGGTGTCCCAGAGCGGCTTACAAACTCCTTTCCCTTCCCCTCCCCACAACAGACACCCTGTGAGGTAAAAGAAGAAGAAGAGATTGGATTGATACCCGCCCTTCACTACCCAAAAGAGTCTCAGAGAGGCTTACAAACTCCTTTCCCTTCCCTTCCCCTCCCCACAACAGACACCCTGTGAGGTAGGTGGGGCTGAGAGAGCTCTTGACAGAAACTACTCTTTTTTCAAGAACAGCTCTTATCAGAACTACGGCTTGCCCAAGGTCATCCAGCCAGGTGCAAGTTGAGGAGTGGGGGAATCAAACCTGGTTCTCCCAGATTAGAGTCCGCGCACTTAACCACTACACCAAACTGGCTCTCCAGTTTTTTAAAAGAAAAAAACCCCAGAACTCCTGTCTCATTAATTAGGGCTGCATATTTAAATCAAACATTCATGTAATCAATGGGCTGATCAAACACTGCAATACTAAAAGGAGGTGGGTGGATGAATGTGAACAGGGGTAATTTCCTGCAGGAGCGCACAGGAGCGGAGCTCCGGCAGTAAAGAGCCCAGGGGGCGGGCACATGCAACAAGCCCCACCCCCTGCTCCCAGCAGCCCTCAGTCAGAGCAAGAAGCAGCCAGGTAAGTTGCAGTGGGTGTTGCCTTCTGACACACTTCCGGTGATGTCAGGGTGTGTGGCATATGCAAATAAGTTACACTAATGAGTTATGCTAATGAGCTCCTGCACCTCTTTTTCTACGAAATGACCCCTGAATGTGAACAAGCAGCAGCTCAGAATGTGCTATAGCACCAAAGTCAGCTACTCAGGAAGGGGAAAATATTATAAGGCACTTCAGAGGCTAGAGGCTCCAGCGGCATCTGGAGATTTCCCGAATTTGCGGCTGATCTCCAGACTACAGAGATCTCTGTTCCTCTGGAAAAAATGGCTACTTTGAATGGTGACAGGAA
>NW_015182643.1:0-2362 GCF_001447785.1 Gekko japonicus
GGAACTTTGACTATGCTGGGAACACTGTATGCACCAAACGTGAACCAAATTCAATTTGTTAAAAATACACTAGAGAAACTGAACACATTTAGTGAAGGAAATGTATTGTTGGGGGGGACTTTAATTTTATAATGCACACTGGCTTAGACAGATCTAAAACAACAAAGGGTAATGGACATGAAACTGAAATGCAAAAACTGATAAGACGCCACGGCTTGTTTGATATTTGTAGGGAATCCCTCAAGAGAGGGATTATACATACTATTCCCCTAGATTCAATTCCTATACAAGAATAGATCACATATTAGGATCAATACAATTTTTAACTAAAACCAAAAAAGCTGAAATAGATCTAAAAATATGGTCCGACCACGCCCCAATTTTCTGCAAATTTGTACACCAACATAATGCCAAAACAAGAAGGAAATGGTCTCTAAATAAATCAATCCTGATAAATACTGAAATTCAAAATCAAATAAAAGAACAAATAAAAATCTTTTTCGATATTAATAAAACTGAGGATACTTCACATCAAAACAATTGGGGCACATTGAAAACTACCTTGAGAGGGCATTTAATTTCAATGTCCTCACACTTAAAAAAAGCAAAAGAAGAACTTATTAACACACTACAACAAAAGATTCAGAATTTGGAAAAACAACATAAAATAACGAGAAACAAGACCACTCTCAAGCAGTTAATGGCTGAAAGAAAGGTTTTAGAAACAGTAACCACAAATAAAATGCAAAAAGATCTCATATATATTAAACAACAATATTGGAAAAAATCCCTCAAAACGCTAAAAATTTTATCCTGGAGAGTTAAAGAAAAACAAGCTTTTAGACATATAAACGCTCTTAAAGAAAAAACAGGAAAAATACAAAATGAGACATCAAAAATAACACAAATTTTAGAAACCTTTTATTCTGATTTATATTAAGCTAGGGAAATAAAAGAGGAAAAATCAGTAGAAAATTTACATAATAAAAACACCTTAAAAACAATTTCAAAGCAACATAAAACTTTGCTAGAAAGCCCAATAACAAAACAAAAAGTGATAGATTCAATTACTCAAACAAAAAAGAACTCAGCAACTGGTCCAGATGGTTACCCATTTGAATTTTATAAAGTATTCAAACCTGAACTAGTAGATACATTGGTAGCACTATATAACAATATCACTGAAACAGGAAACATTCCAAAAACATGGCAACAATCAGAAATAATTCTAATACCGAAACCATTGAAAGACCAAACTTTAGCAACATCATACCGCCCCATTATGCTTTTAAATACAGACTCAAAACTTTTCACTAAAATCATAGCAAATAGATTAAAGCACATACTCCCAGATTATATAAGTAAAGAACAAACAGTTTTTTTTACCAAATAGAAACATCACAGAAAACATTAGGAAAACTATAGACCTAATCCATTATTGCAAAACTCAAAGAAAGAAGCTTTAATTTTATCATTGGGCGTGTCAAAAGCTTTTGACAGCATTAATTTAAAATATTTGGAACATATAATTAAACAAATGGGGTTTGGTAATAACTTTAAAAGAACAATACAGGCACTATACGCTAACTCAAGTGCTACCCTAAAAATTAATAATCAGACTTCTAGAAGAATGTATCTACAGTGAGAAAGAAGGCAGGGTTGTCCCCTGTCTCATTTGCTTTTTATTTTAGCTATGGAACCTCTGGCAGAAATCATACGTAAATCTGAAGATATAAAAGGCATAAGAATAGATACTCAAGTATATAAGCTTTCTTTATACGCAGATGACTTAATTTTATATATAACAAATCCTATGCAATCATTGAAAAGTTTACAGGAAGTCACGACAGAATTTGGGCAGATTTCAGGCCTAACATTTAGCGAAGAAAAATCAGCATTACACTCTATATATATTAATCAACTACAACTGAAACGATTCACAGAAGAATTTCATTACATATACTTAAACAAACTTCAGAGCAAACTTCAGAGGATAGCGGAAGACCGGAGGGACTAGTGTGATCTGGTCCATGGGGTCGCGAAGAGTCAGACTCGACTGTGCGACTGAACAACAACAACTTAAACAAACCTTAGAGATACCTAGGAGTACATATTCCTCAAAGCTCAGAACAACTATTTCATTGTAACTTTAAAAAACTACAAGAAGAAGTCAAAAATACACAAAAAATGGGACATAAAAACACTAAACTGGACAGATAGGTTACATCTAATAAAAAATTTCATTCTTCCTAAATATCTTTTTATGTTTAGAGCCCTCCTGATATTTATCTCAAAGACAATCATAAAAAAATTGGCAACAGATATTAAATAAGTTCCTTTGGAATAATAAAAAACACAGAGT